>NC_134687.1:133273958-133577847 GCF_050947455.1 Rhinoderma darwinii | reverse complement strand
ACCACCCAAAATAGTTACTAGTTCACATTTCCCATATGTCTACTTTAGATTGGCATCGTTTTTTGAACATTCTTTTATTTTTCTTGGACGTTGCAAGGCTTAGAACCTAAACAGCAATTTCTCATATTTTTAAGAAAATTTCAAAAGCCTTTTTTTTAAGGTACTTCTTCAGTTCTGAAGAGGCTTTGAGAGGCCTATGTATTAGAAACCCTGATAAAACACCCCATTTTAAAAACTAGACCCCTCAAAGTATTCAAAACAGCATTTAGAAAGTTTTTTAACCTTTCAGGCATTTCACAAGAATTAAAGCAAAGTGGAGGTGAAATTTGCAAATTTCATTTTTCTTGCTGAATTTCAATATTATTCAATTTTTTTTCTGTAACACAGAAGGTTTTACCAGAGAAACACTACTAAATATGTATTTTCCAGATTCTGCAGTTTTTAGAAATGTCCCACATGTGTCTCTAGTGCTCTCATGGACTAAAACACAAGCCCTAGAAGCAAAGAAGCACCTAGTGCATTCTGAGGCCTCTTTTTTTATTAGAATATATTTTAGGCAGCATGCCAGGTTTGAAGAGGTGTTGAGGTGCCAAAACAGTAGGAATCCCCGAATAGTGACCCCATTTTGGAAACTTCACCCCTCAAGGAATTCATTTATGGTTGTTGTTACCATTTTGACCGCACAGTTTTTTCACAGCACCTATTTGAATTGGGCTGTGAAATTAAAAAAATGTCATTTTTTCCAATAAGATGTCATTTGTGATCAAAATTTCTTATTTTCACAGGGAACAAAATACCCCATTTTGTTGCCCAATTTGTCCTTAGTGCGGCAATACCCCATTTGTGGTGATAAACTGCCGTTTTGGCCCATGGGAGGGCTCAAAATGAAAGGAGCGCTATGTGTTTGTTGGAGTCCAGACTTTGCTGGTTTGGTTTTCGGGTGCCATGTCGCATTTGCAGAGCCCCAGAGGTATCAAAGCAATGGAAACCCACCAGAAGTGACCCCATTTTGGAAACTACACCCCTCAAGGAATTCATTTATGGGTAATGTGACCATTTAGACACCATAGTTTCTTCACAGAACGTATTTGAATTGGGCTGGGAATTAAAAAAAATAATATTTTTTCCAATAATATGTTGTTTTAGCTCAAAAATTCTTATTTTCACAAGAAATAAAATACTACATTTTGTTGCCCAATTTGTCCTGAGTGCGGCAATACCCCATTTGTGGTGATAAACTGCCGTTTGGGCTCATGGGAGGGCTCAGAAGGAAAAGAGTGCTATTTGTTCTTTGGAGTCCAGATTTTGGTGGATTGGTTTTCGGATGCCATGTCGCATTTGCAGAGCCCCAGATGTATCAAAGCAATGGAAAACCACCAGAAGTGACCCCATTTTGGAAACTACACCCCTCAAGGAATTCAAATATGGTTGTTGTTATAATTTTGACCGCACAGTTTTTTCACAGCACCTATTTGAATTGGGCTGTGAAATGAAAAAAATTACATTTTTTCCAATAAGATGTCATTTTTTATCAAACTTTCTTATTTTCACAGGGAACAACATACCCCATTTTGTTGCCCAATTTCTCCTGAGATCAGCAATACCCCATTTGTGGCAATAAACTGCAGTTTGGGCCCATGGGAGGCCTCAGAAGTGAAGTAGCGCTGTGTGTTCTTTGGAGTGCAGATTTTGCTGGTTTGGTTTTCGGGTGCCATATCGCATTTGCAGAGCCCCAGAGGTATCAAAGCAATGGAAACCCACCAGAAGTGACCCCATTTTGGAAACTACACCCCTCAAGGAATTCATTTATGGGTAATGTGACCATTTAGACACCATAGTATCTTCACAGAACTTATTTTAATTGGGCTGGGAATTAAAAAAAATAATATTTTTTCCACTAATATGTTGTTTTAGCTCAAAAATTCTTATTTTCACAAGAAATAAAATACTACATTTTGTTGCCCAATTTGTCCTGAGTGCGACAATACCCCATTTGTGGTGATAAACTGCCGTTTGGGCCCATGGGAGGGCTCAGAAGGAAAGGGGATTTTCTGGTGCGAAGTCATGTGTGCAGAAGCCCCTGAGGTACCAGTACAGTTGAAACCCGCAAGAAGTGACCCCATTTTAAAAACTACACCCTTAAGGCATTCATCTAGAGGTGTAGTGAGCATTTTGACCGGAGAGATACACCCCATAAACTGTAATGTGGGTTCTCCCGGGTATGGCAATACCCTCAATGTGGCTGTTATCAGCTGCTTGGGCACACAGCAGGGCTCAGAAGGGAAAGATGAGGGGGATAAGCTGTGCGGAGTACATCAGGGTAAGTAAAATTGGGGTAAATTATAAATCAAGGGATGTATGATAAATTTCTAAAACACTCTTTCATACAGAGCTCTGCTTTTTCGGGACACGCGTTACATTGATATATTGTGTCCTCCCTTATACCCCTCTTATAGCAGACTTTGCACCTCTTTTGACTTTTTCCCTTCTTGCCAGTTTTGGGAACTTCTCCTGGAAAGTGTTGCCCTGGTATGATGTGTGTGGCCTCGCTTCCAGAAGTACTGGGTGCCCCCCCCCTTCCTGGTCTCTAAAGATTAGTTTCTTGATAATCACCTCTTTAAATTCCAGGAAAGTTCCCCTCTGGCCTGTACATCGACGTAGCACGTACACATTGTACAATGCCATCTGTATGATGTGCACGGCCAGCTTCTTATACCACACCGCATGGCGCTGTAGGGCTTCAGGACTTGTTCTGACAAGTCCACTCCTCCCATGTACCTATTGTAGTCCAGGATGCAGTCTGGTTTGGGGGTCTCTGTACTGATACCTCGTACAGGTACATGGGTACTGGTGTGACATCTCTCTTGTCCTTGTACTTGACACACAATATGTTGCTGCTAGAATGTGCCCTGCGCTCAGCCCTTCTTGTTTGCCCTGCAGAGTCTTAGGGAGGCCTCTCAGATTTCTTCTAGCAGTGCCGCATGCCACAGGACTGGAAGCGAGGCAGTTCAAGAGTGGGACACCAGTATAAAAATTATCCAGGTAGAGGTGGTGACCCTGGTCCAGCGGTGGGTGCACCAAATCCCACACAATTTTTGCATTAACTCCCAGTAAGGGGGGGCATTCTGGGGACTGAGCACTGGTGTCCTTCCCTTCATATATCCTAAACCTGTAGGTATACCCTGATGCACTCTCGCACAGCTCATACATCTTCACGCCATACCTTGCCTTGGCAGGTACTCGCGGAATTGAACCCTCCCTTTAAAATGTACCAAGGACTCATCAATAGAAATACACTTCTCGGGGGTGTATGCTTGGGAAAACCGGGCACTGAAACGGTCTAATAGGGGTCTCCGTTTATACAAACGGTCAAAACTGGGGTCATCTCGGGGTGGGCACTGCTCATTATCAGTATAATGTGAGAAGCGAAGTATTGCCTAATTTATTTATTTTTTTAGGTTCTAGTTCAGTTCTGAAGTTGCTTTGATGGACCTATATATTAGAAACCCCTATGAAACACCCCATTTTAGAAACTAGACCCCTCAAAGTATTCACAACAGTATTTAGAAAGTTTATGAACCCTTTAGGTTTTTCACAGGAATTTAGAGCAAAGTAGAGGTGAAATTTACATTTTTTTTTTGTCAGAAAATCCTCTTTATACCATTTTTTTTATAACACAAAAGGTTTTACCAGAGAAACGCAACTCAATACGTATTGCCCAGATTCTGCGCAGATTCTGCAGTTTTGAGAAATATCCCACATGTGGCCCTAGCGCTAATGGACTGAAGGAGCGGCCTCAGAAGCAAAGGAGCGCCTAGTGGATTTTGAGGCCTCCTTTTTATTAGGCACCATGTCCGGTTTGAAGAGGTCTTGTGGTGCCAAAACAGTGGAAAACCCCCAAAAGTGACCCCATTTTGAAAACTAGACCCCTTGAGGAATTCATTGCAGTTTTCATGGGGTACATGTGACTTTTTTTGATCAGTTTTTATTCTATTTTTAGGTGGCGTGGTGACTAAAAAACAGCAATTCTACTATTGTTTTATTATTCTATTTTTTTTACAGCGTGCACCATGCGCTATAAATGATTATGGCGATACCAGATGTTTATAGTTTTTTTTTATGTCTTATGGCGTTTGCACAATAAAATACTTTTTGTAAAAAATCATTTACTTTTTGTGTTACCTTATTCTAGGAGCTATAACGTTTTTATTTTTCCATCAAGAAAGCTGTGCGAGGACTTATTTTTTGCGTAACGAACTGTAGTTTCGATCAGTACCATTTTTAGGTACATGCGACTTTTTGATCTCTTTTTATTCCATTTTTTGGGAGGTGAAGTGACCAAACAATTGTGGTTGTGGTACGGTTTATTATTATTTTCTTTTACGGGGTTCACCGCGCGGGATAAATAATGAAATAATTTTGTAGTTCAGGCCGTTACCGGCGCGGCGATATCAATTATGTATAGTTTATTTGTTTGTTTATATATTTTTATTAATAATAAAGGACTGATAAGGGAAAAGGGGGGATTTTTACTTTTAAAACTTTTATTTTCCTATTTTTACACATCTTTTTTTAACTTTTTTTTAACTTTATTACTTTGTCCCACTAGGGGAAATGAGGGCAGGAGGCCCTGATCGCTATTCTAATACACTGCACTACATGCGTAGTGCAGTGTATTAGAGCTGTCAGCTACTCACTGACAGCAAGCATAGTGGGTCCTGACTTCGTCAGGACCCACTAGGCTTCCGTCGATGGCAGAGCCGGACGCCATTGTTTGGTGTCCGGTTGCCATAGCCACCATCGCCAGCCGCTATCGCTTAGCAGGCTGGCGATTGTAGCTTAACCCATAAAAAGCCGTGATCACTATTGAACACGGCTTTTCAGGGGTTAATCAGTGGGGACACAGCGATCGGTCCCCGCTGTAGGAGCTGTGACAGCTGCTGTACGAGACAGCAGCTGTCACAGCTCCTGCATTTGTCGGGAGGACGGCCGAAATGGCCGTTACTCCCGCGACGTACTATTCCGTCGCTGAGCGCGAACGTATTGGTTAGCGCGACGGAATAGTACGTCGCTGAGCGGGAAGGGGTTAAACTTAATTTGCCAAGTGGACGCCCAAACACTCAGTTTGCAATTCACGAACATCTTCCATAGACTGAACATTACTACATAGCTTGGTGTCAACTGCAAAAATAGATATAGTGCTATTAATCCCAACCTCTATATCATTAACAAATAAGTTGAATAATAGTGGTCCCAGCACCGAACACTGGGGTACACCACTTATAATCGGGGACCATTCAGAGTAGGAATCATTGACTACAACTCTCTGGATACAGTCCTTGAGCCAATTCTTAATCTAATTACAAACTATACTTTCTAAACCTATAGTACTTAATTTACCCATAAGACGTCTATGAGGGACAGTGTCAAATGCCTTTGCAAAGTCCAAAAACACTATATCCACAGCGGCCCCTCTGTCTAGACTTCTGCTCACCTCTTCATAAAAACAAATCAGGTTGGTGTGACAACTTCTGTCCTTAGTAAAACCGTGCTGGCAGTCACTTATAATACTTTTTTTTGTCACATAATTCTGTATATAGTCCCTTAATAGCCCCTCAAACATTTTCACCACAATGGATGTTAAGCTTACTGGTCTATAATTACCCAGGGAAGACCTAGAGCCCTTTTTGAAAATAGGCACCACATTTGCCCTGCGCCAGTCCCTTGGCACTATACCAGTCACTAGAGAATCTCTAAATATTATGAAGAGGGGGACAGAAATAACTGAACTAAGCTCTTTAAGAACTCTAGGGAGTAACCCATCTGGTCCCGGGGCCTTGTGTACATTTATTTTGGTTAATTTAGCTTGGACCATCTCTACATTCATTCAATTCAGTATATCAACTGATATATTAACAGCAGTGGCACCGGCTACATCAGCTGCTCTTTCTACTGTTGTATATACAGAGCTGAAGAATCCATTTAGTAACTCTGCCTTCTCTTGATCCCCTGTGACCAACTCCCCATTACCACTATCTAGGGGTCTTACATGTTCAAACCTTGGCTTTTCTGCATTTATATACCTTAATATTTTTTGGGGATTTGTTTTACTATCCTTGGCCACCTGCCTTTCATTATGTATTTTTGCTGATTTTATTACCTTTTTACAAATTTAATAAAGCTCTTTATAATTTACAAAGGCTACAGCTGTACCCTCAGATTTGTACTTTTCAAATGCACTTTTTTTGTCATGTATTGCTCTTTTTACAGAAGGTGTAAGCCATCTGGAGTTTAAGTTTAGTCGTTTATACTTGTTACCTATAGGAATAAATTTTGCACTATAATTACCCAACGTAGATTTAAAAATCTCCTATTTATAATTTGTACCATTATTTGACATTAGTTCATCTCAGTCTATATCCTGAATTGCAGTCCTCAACCTGGGGAAATTGGCCTTCCTAAAATGAAGTGTTTTTGCTTTCCCAGCCTGTGTTTGTTTTTTACAGTATAGGCAAAATGTAACTATATTATTATCACTGTTACCGAGGTTTTCACGAACATTGACGTTCCCAACAAGCTCTGCATTATTAGAAATGACCAGATCTAACAGAGCTTCACCTCTAGTCGGGTCTAACACAAACTGGCCAGTAAAATTTTCCTGCAACAGGTTGAGGAAATCTCTCCCCTTTGCAGTTGAAGCCGAACCATGACACCAATTAATATCCCGGTAATTAAAATCTCCCATTATCACTACAGTACCCGCCTGTGCAGCCCGCTCCATCTGTTTATATAGCTGAACTTCCATCTCCTCAGTTATATTGGGGGGTCTATAGATTGCACCAAAAGTAATTTTTTCAGTGTTTACCTCCCTTTGTAATTCCACCCACAAGGTTTCAACCTCCTCACAATATTCACCCTCCAATGTCTCTTTCACACTCACCTTCATATCACTTCTCACATACAGACATACACCACCATCTTTCCTATTTTTCCTGTCTTTCCGAAACAGTGTAAAACCCTGTAGATTTACAGCCCAGTCAGGTGAAGAGTCTAGCCATGTTTCAGCAACACCAACTATATCTATATTTTCTTCCAGTACCAAGGCCTCCAGCTCCCCCATTTTGCTTGCTAGACTTCTGCCATTTATGAACATACACTTTAACTTGCCTTTAACCACTTCCGGACCGCCCATAGACTATAAACGTCCAGGCGCTCCGCAATTAACTCTGCAGGGCCATTCCAGAACACCCTGCAGAGTTAGCTTGTTTGCCGCTCCCCGGCGGCCTTTAGCTCTGTGATACAGATGTCTCTAGACAGCTGTATCACGAAACTTTAACTAGAGACAACTCAGCGTGGTCTCTGGTCATGTGATTGTTGTGACAACCTGTCACAACGTTCACATTGCTCCGAACAGCAGCGCTTACGTGCCGACTCCGAGGAGCTCTGTGATACAGCTGTCTTTAGACAGCTGATATCACAGAGCTTTCACCCAGAGACCACTCAGCGTGGTCTCCAGTCGTGTGATCGTTGTGACAACCTGTCACAATGATCGTATTGCTCCGAACAGCAGCGCTTACGCACCGACTGTGAGGAGCTCTGTGATACAGCTGACTCTAGACAGCTGATATCACGGAACTTTAACCCAGAGACCACTCAGCGTGGTCTCCGGTCGTGTGATCGTTGTGACAACCTGTCACAACGATCGCATTGCTCCTAACAGCAGCGCTTACGCGCCGACTGTGAGGAGCTCCGTGATACAGCTGTCTAGACACAGCTGATGTCACGGAGCTTTCACCCGGAGACCACTCAGTGTGGTCTCCGGTCATGTGATTGCTGTCACAGTGTGTCATAGCGATCACATTGCTCCTCCCAGCAGCGCTTTTGCGCCGATGTTAAAGCGTTCAGCTATGTGAACGCTGTGACAGCTTGTCACAGCGATCACATCCATGCCAACGGTAAAGAGCTCCATGATACAGCTGTCTAGACAGCTGTAACACCGTGCTTCAGAGTGTTCTCTGGTCAGGTGATCGCTGTGACAGCCTGTCACAGCAATCACCAGTTGAATCTTCTCCCTCTATGTCAGACTGCCAGGGAGGAGAAAAATAATGTAATGTAAAAAAAAAACTAAAAAAAACACACACACTTTTTTTTTCAATAAACTTTTTCTCTATAAATAAATTTGTCTATCTGCAACACGGCGACTTTGGCCATGCACAACACAGGTCGACCAGCCAAAGATCGCTATGTCCCGTAGCCTACGTTGCATCTAATAAAAGACGCTGGGAATCGCGGACACACTTGTAGCGGTGGTTCACAGTATTACAGTATACACTTGAATGGTAGAAGGCTGTAATACTGTGAACCGCCGCTACAAGTGTGTCCACGATTCACAGTGTGAGCAGTAAAGGAAATGAAGGGGAAGCAGCGCTCGTATAAGCACTGTGGTCCCTTCAAAACAGCCGAACGACTGTCGGTCCCTGACCGATCAGATATTGATGACCTATCCTGAGGATAGGCCATCAGTTTTTGTGGACTGGGAACGTCACAACATCTGTCGTATGGTGTCAGCGAACAAGCTTTGGAATTTTTTTTCTCTAAAACCCAGTTTGCGCACCATTCTTTGTAAGCGCCACCTTTCTGCCCAGCGTCTAAGACATACACATATATTTGGTATCGTTGAAGTCGGTAGAAGTTGCCAAATATGTATTCAGGTGTTTTTACTCAGTGGCATGAATCAGATGTAAAAAAAAAAACATCATCTAAAATCACACATTCACATTTTTTTCAACTTTATTTTCCATTTTTTCTTCCATATTTTTTTAAAAAGTAAAATATATCAATTCTTTTTTTACACAATATGGAAGCCCAATATGTTTCGAAAAAAACAATACCAAATACATGTACGTTGGAAGAGTAATAGAAGAAGAATTTGCTTTTAAATTGGCACATGGCTAAAACTTGAAAATGGGCCTGATCAGGAAGGGGGGTAAAGCTCCTGGTCATGAAGTGGTTTGACATTATTTGGGCATTTTTATTTTCATGGCTGTTTTGTATTCTTGTTTAACCAGGACTTTAGAAGCTTTATTTCTATTTCAATCAGGGAAATCCAATAAACACAACAGTAGCTTGTCTCATCAGTATACACAAAGGTTAGAATAGCAAGAAACGTTTCATGTAACAAAAGTCCAGTTATAACTCACACAGTCCGGCCTTTTGCCAGGGTTAGCCCTCTCCCCTTTGTAAATCTCAGATCTGGTCAGTAGCAAACCAGTCTTCACCTTCTCTGCTTCCTCTGTCTCATACACACTCCCAGCAGTGTTTTCCTCTTAGTTAACTAGGGATATATCTCCCTTGGCAGATTAAGCCCTTAAACTGTTACAATATATATATGTGTGCGCGTGTGTGTGTGTGTGTGTGTGTGTGTGTGTGTGTGTGTGTGTGTGCGTGTGTGCGTGTATGTATATCATGCAGTACCCTTTCAAACTGGAGATACACTTTAAAAATATTAGTTCCAGTGATTAAGTGCTATTAATTGGTTATGGATATAGTTATTAAAATGTAATAGATTACTATATATGAAAATGGGGTGTTTCCCTTAAGGGCAGCAGAGCATATATGGGACAGCATGGTATATAAGGGGCAGCAGAGTATATAAGGGGCAGCAGAGTATATAAGGGGCAGCAGGGTATATAAGGGACAGCAGGGTATATAAGGGACAGCAGGGTATATAGGGGCAGCAGGGTATATAAGAGGCAGCAGAGTATTTAGGAGGCAGCAGGGTATACAAGGGGCAGTGGGGTATATAAGGGGCAACAGGATATATAGGTGCAGCAGGGCATATAGGGGGCAGAACAGATATCTTCATTTAATCTGTTCTACTTAATATTGAACACACACTTTTACAAAGAGACATAAACAAATGCAGACACATATATATATACACATACACACACACACACACACACACACACACACACACAGACTGTAAGATATACACATAAACAACAGAGACACATACTGTATACACGCACATACACACAGAGAAACATCGACACTTACCATCTCTCCTTTCTGACAGGATCACAGGCTTCTTGCAGGACGGGCTGTGGGCGGAGCTTCCTCTTCTTCTCTTGCTCCTCGACTCTTATTTACTCCATGTGTGTAACTAAGAGCATAGAACAGAGAAGAGGCAGAGGCCAGTGGAGCCCCCTATATGCTGGGAGGGTGCAGCGCCCTGTGCACTCGCACAGGTCGCACACTCCTAAGGCCGGCCCTAATGGTACCAATAGAAACTACAGTTCGTCACGCAAAAAAACAAGCTCTCCCACAGCGATATCAACTGAAAAATTATTTTATTGTGTGAAAGTAGTAGAACTTAAAAAAATTCAATATAAATTTAGTGTTACTGTAATCGTATCGATCCACAGAATAAAGTTAACAAGTTGTTTATACTGCACTGTGAACACTGTAAAAAAGAAGATACAAAACAGTGCTAGAATTGCTGATTTTTGGTTTCCTCATCAGCCAAAAATGGAATACATAGTGATAAAAAAAAATTGCATGTAGCTCAAAATGGAACCAATAAAAATTACAGCTCGTTCCACAAGAACCAAGCTCTCACACAGCTCCGTCAACGGAAAAATAACACGTTATGACTCTCAAAACGTGATGATGCGAAATGATCCTTAATGATGGCCCAGACTAATTTTTTAGGTCCAGTAGTTTTTCACTAAAAACCCCACATCATCATTTGCTAGACGCCACAGGTGGATCCCATAGATGCAGTGGAGATGAGGAAACTTTAGGGCCTTGGGCTGCTTATAGGGCTAGTGAAGAAGTCAAAGATTAGGCAATACTGGAACGCAGATATTTTGTATAATACCCTAAAAACCTGGCCTGTGCATAAAGGATTGGTTCAAAGTGTACCACACCAATCCATGGATTATTCATTTGATTATTTATTCACCCCATTATTACATCATCCTATTATGCCCTGATGTACTCCGCCCAACTTACATATACCCTGATGTATTCTGCCCAGCTTACATATACCCTAATGTACTCCGCAGAGCACACATATACCCTGATGTACTCCGGCCAGTTTACATATACCCTGATGTAATCCGCCCAGCCTACATATACCCTGATGTACTCCGCCCAGCTTACCTATACCCTGATGTACTCCACACAGCTTACATATACCCTGATGTACTCCGCCCAGTTGACATATACCCTGATGTACTCCACACAGCTTACATATACCCTGATGTACTCCACCCAGCTTACCTATACCCTGATGTACTCCACACAGCTTACATATACCCTGATGTACTCCACACAGCTTACATATACCCTGATGTACTCCACACAGTTTACATATACCCTGATGTACTCCGCCCAGCTTACCTATACCCTGATGTACTCCACACAGCTTACATATACCCTGATGTACTCCGCCCAGCTTATCTATAACCTGATATACTCCACACAGTTTACATATACCCTGATGTACTCCGCCCAGCTTACCTATACCCTGATGTACTCCACACAGCTTACATATACCCTGATGTACTCTGCCCAGCTTACCTATACCTTGATGTACTCCGGCCAGCTTACATATACCCTGATGTACTCCGCCCAGCTTACCTATACCCTGATGTACTCCGCCCAGCTTAAATATGCCCCCACATTATAAACTGAAATACCAGTAAAATCCCAAACAAAACTACTACCACGCAAAATCTATGCTCCAAATGCAAAATGGCGGTCCTTCTGAGCCTGGTAGTGTGCCCAAACAGCAATTTATGACCACATATGGGTTATTACTGTACTCTGGAGAACCCGCTTAACAATTTATGGGGTGTGTGTCTCCAGTGGAACAAGCTGGGCATAACACATTGGGCATTGAAATGGCATATCTATGAAAAATGGCAATTTTCAATCTACAACATCTATTGTGTACTAATTTTTGCAAATCACTTGTGGAGTCAACATGCTAACTACATTTTTAGATGAATTCCTTGAGGGATGAAGTTCCAAAATGGAGTAATTTTTGGGGGGTTTCCACTGTACTGGTACCTCAGCCCAATGCAACTTTGTGTCAGAAAACTAATCTTGTAAAATCTTCACTCCAAAAACCAAATTGTGCTCCTTCCATTTAGAGCCTTGCTGTGTGTGCAAATAGCAGTTTACGACCACATATGGGGTATTGCCTTACTCGGGAGAAATTGCGTGTCAAATTTTGGGGTGTCTTTTCTCCTGTATTCCTTTTAAAAATGAAAAATATTGAAATAAAAGACATATTAAAAAAATGTAGATTTACATTTTCATGGCCCAATTCTAATAAAATCTATAAAACACTTGTGGGGTCAAAATATTCACTACAGCCCTAATTTTACTCCTTGAGGGGTAAAGTCTTGAAAATGGGGTCACATTGGGGAATTTCTACTGTACCAGTACCTCAGGAAGCTTTGCACATACGACATGGTGCCCAGAAACCAATTCAGCACAACATGTGCTCAAAAAGTCAAATGCGCTCCTTCCCTTCTGAGTCCTGCCGTGTGTCCAAACAGCAGTTTGCGATCGCATATAGGGTATTGCTGTACTCGGGACAAAATGCTTTACAAACGTTGAGGTGCTTTTCTCCTATAGTCCTTGTGAAAATGCAATAAAATAATGTTCAAAAAATAATGCCAACATAAAGTAGACATATGGGATATGTGAACTAGTAACTATTTTATGTGGTATTATTATCTGTCTTACAAGCAGATACATTCAATTATTTTTTTTAAATGCAAATTTTTGCAATTTTTCTCAAAATTTTGGTGTTTTTTTTTTTCAAATAAGCAATGAATTTATTAACAAAATTTTACCCTGACATAAAGTACAATTTATCACGAGAAAACAGAATCGCTTGGCTAGGTGAAAGCATTCCAAAGTTATTACCACATAAAGTGATACATGTCAGATTTTACAAATTGGATCTTCCCCATAATGCCTTGCAGGCAGCCGTCCATCTAACAAACCCAATAATGAGGGGTATAGGTGTGAGTCGCTGATTTATTTCCACTATAAACAGCCCAACCAGGAAATGAAGCTGCAGATAGAAAGTGGATTGGTGTCAGATAGTGTGGTCATAGAGAGGAGTAGGGAATAGATAGTAAGATTTACAATAATTTTATAGATACATTTTAGAGAGAGATAGTAGTCAGTCAGTGTGTTAGTCAGGCAGGCACAGGCAGCCATTGCTGTAAGTGAGGCCCACTGCAGCCATACAATTCTAATATTAAGTTGTGAATCACCAATCTTCATCACATCAGTCACAAATCTTCAATAAAATTAATGCTGGTGCAGATAGCGTGCCGCTGCCTTTTAAGACAGACATCATGGACGTGACGTCATTCATTGTTTTGCATTCATCTAATAGTGCCACCATAAATTGGCGCATTGTTCTGTGTCAAGCATTTATACAGCGCCGTTACACTTCAGTCTGCATCTATTTGACAATTTTCATATATCTAATTGCTAATAATAGTGCCACCAAACATTGGCATATTATTCTGCATCAAGCAAAGTGTGTTTATGTGGCTGCACATAGCGATATAGCTATATCGCTATATGCTGTTTAAATGAATGGAGAGAAGTGTATGATGCTGATTGGTCACTGATTGGTCAGCGTCATAAACTCCTCTGTACAACGCCCACTTGGCCAAAAAGTAAAACACGCCCAGTTGTTCATTAAGAAACTCATTAGCATAAAGCTAATATAGGTCATAACCGTCAAAAATGACAGTTTTTCTAAATAAAAAACACTGCTGTCACCTACATTACAGCGCGGATCACATAATGTACAATATAGGGCACTTATAATGTGGTGACAGAGCCTCTTTAACAGAAGCCTGTAAAAATGACTATAAACTGCAATGCCATTCTGAGTTACCATGGAGTGACACAGAAGGCTTTGGGTATAAAAAAAAACGTTAAAAGTGTGACTTTTACACAGCACAATTCTTAGTGACATCCAGGTTATGGCTTGCAGGTTTTACTAAGTAACACTAAATTATTGTTGTGCCATACATGCTAATGTAGTTATACAGTACATTAGTATTGCAGTGTATTGTACCAGCGATCTAACGACTGCTGGTTCAAGTCCCCTAGGGGGACTAATGAAATGTGCAAAAAAAAAGTAAAATAAAGTTTTTAGTAGTGAATTTTTTTTTTCCTCTAAAGTAATGTCAAAAATAAAAAAATAAACAGAATTGGTATCGATGCATCCATAAAAGTCCAAACTATAACAATATAGCATTATTTAATTTGCACGTAAAAAGAACAAAAAATAAATAAAACACCAGAAATGCAGGTTTTTTGTCAACTTAGCGATAAAAAAAAACGTTATAAAAAGTGATCAAAAAGTCGTATGTACCAAAACATGGTACCAATAAAGACCACAGCTCGTGCCGCAAAACATAAGCCCTCAGTCCGCTCAATCGACGAAAAAATAAAAAAGTTATGGCTTACAGAATTTGGTGACACAAATTTTTTTCTAACAAATAGTTTTTTCTTTGTAAAAGGAGTAAAACATTAAAAAAAACGATAGAAATTTGGTATCACCGTAATTGTATTGACCAGCAGAATAAAGTTAAATTGTTGTTTTTGATGCACAGTAAAAGACATAAAAACTAAACCCAAAAGAAAATGGAGAAATCACGTTTTTTTCCATTTCCACCACACATTAAAAAAAATCTGTTTCCCAGAACATTATATGGTACTTTAAATGGTGCCAGTATAAACTACAACTCCTCCCACAAAAAATAAGCCCTCACACCACTCCATTGACGGAAAAATAAAAAAGTTGTGGCTCATAGAAGGCGGGGAGTGAAAAACGAAAATCCAAAAATTGCTTGGACTTCAAGGGGTTAAGGTAGAAATGTTTTGGATGGATTTATTATTTTCTTGTTCACATACAGTAGTCTTAAAGTCAGAACTATGAGTAGGTGGGCACTTTTTGTTAAAAAAAAAAACCTGGAATAATAATGATAATCTTTCATTTGGATTGTCAGGCTTTAAGGGTACGGCCACACGGAGCGGCCCTGACACGGTCGCAACGCGGCCAACAAACGCGCTGGCACTATGTAGGCGCAGCTGTCAAATACCTCGTTAAGGGGTATTCCGGTTACATGCGCATGCGCACTGCCGCTCCATTCATTCTCTATGGGAGCGCCGGAGATAGCCGGGTACAGTGTTCATAGAGAATGAATACGGCAAAATCGTGCGGCCATAAAGGGTGTATTAATTAATGGCCGCAAGATTTGGCAGATAAAGGGACAGTTTACCCGCGTTAACATGCGGCCACTAACTGGCTGTTTGAACATGGGGCCGGCGCGGTTGTTAGCCGCGTTGCGACCGTGTCAGGGCTGCTCCGTGTGACCTTACCTTTACTATATAGCTTGAAATTATAATTGTATAGTTGTTTGCACTTTCTGTTTTCTCTTTAACCCATCAAGAATAGAGCTAAGCATTTGCTTAAGTTTTTTTTTTCATCACTGCATTCTAAGTGCCATAACTTTTTCATTTTTTTCATTGACAAAGCCATATAATGGCTTTATTTTTATGCAGAAGGACTTGTATTTTTTGGGCAAATTTTGATTTACATATAATGTATTAAATAATTTGTATTCAATTTTTTTCAGGGGAATGAAAAATTGTTTCTATTCTGTTCATTATAATTAAAATGTTTAGAACTTATTAATTAACATTTTTAAAAGGCAAAACCAGCAATTCTGCCATAGTTTTTTTTTTTTTTTTTAAATTAACATTGTTCCCTAGGAAATAGAGGGGGTAATATTCAGAGAATCCTTGCCCAACGTGAATGTAAATGGATAGTGAAACTACAAACCGTTTTTCCTAAGGGGCTTAATGAAATGATTCGTTTCGCTCCATTTTTATAAATCTCTAGTAGGTGCCAACCTCTGTTATGTTTTATCCTTTTGTGTGTAGGGAGGATTTATTATTTAACTTCTGCTTGCTTGTCTTTTCAGAGTGGACTGTATCGGTTATATTGGAGGCGCATGAGGTGCATGGCTATATTGAGGTGTATGGCTGCATCGAAGGCACATTACGGAAGTCATCTTATATGTTTTGATACAAATGTGGTTTCGTTGTCTACATCATTAGGGTACATTTGCAATATAATGTTTGGTTCTTTAACCTTTCTTCTTTTTGATTCTGTGGCTATGCGATGATCGCATTAGGTAATAATAGCGATATTTCTGTTCATGGTCTGGTATAGGTATCCTTGGAGTGGATTGTTTTTATATCCTGGAATTTCATGGATGCATTACAACATTGATGGATGTTTTGTTTTAACACGCTTTTGGTCATCATATGCTTTTTTCTACTCATATGTCTTTTTCACTTTTTTTATTATTTTTATTATTTTTGTTTTTTTTGTTGTTTTCAAGCTACACTATTGTGCTTTAATTGCACTCTTATTATCATATATTATATATTTCTTTCACACTTTCACTTTTTTTGTGACCTCTCTGGTCCGTCTATACATATGCATTTATTATTATTTTATTTTTGGCTATGTGTGCATGCATATGGCCATATATACACATTAGTATTTATGCACGTTTATAATTTGTAATATATAGGATCATTTTATCTTTATATACATTTACTTTAAATGTGCATTCTTTCATACATCTACTTGTTTTTCATGGATGCATTTAAACCACTTATGTCACATTTATAATTTATATTATTTTTACACATTTTTTTCATCTATATATTTTTATCCATCCAACTAATCAGGTATGGTGTTTGGTCATATATATATATATATATATATATATATATATAGAGTGATATTTCACCCTAAATATCTTTGACTTGTGTGCACAGTGGGCTCCTAGGCATGCATTGGGTCCCCCTCTGTACACTTTGTTCATCTATATTATTGCACGATATGCTGTTGCCTGTATTCGATCTATCGGAACCAATGTTTGATTAATGATATATCCATACATTTTAAGATGTCTAAATATGCTCTCATCTACAATGTTTTTGCTAATCTGTAATGTAGTAAACATGTATATATATTTTCTAACTGTTAATAGCGCTCCTGTATACATACCGCTTTCCATTTTTGGATATGGGCAATTGCGGCTGCCTTGCCCTATTCCAAGATGGATGCGGTGGTCTGTGGTTGTTGTGCGCATGCGCGGGGCGGGGGGCCGTTCATCACGTAGTTCACGGCGCAACATGGACTTGGGCTCTGTGCAGTTGCGCACTGCTCACTTCCGGACGCCGTGCACTGCGTGATTGAGGTGCCGCCTCTCCTCGTGCAGGCGCCAGCTGAACATCCTATGGACAAGTAAGTGAGGTACACCGTTCAGCTGTGTACCCCTTATTTAAACCCTCTGATCACACTCTTTCAGCACCCCCTGACGAAGCCAGGTGCGAAACGCGCGTTGGGGTGTTCTGACAGTGTTGTGGCAGTGGAATGGCGCATGGTGGGTCTTTTGGTATGCGTATCTTGAGGTCTCAATGAGTTTCTTCTCTATGACTGTGACTTTACAATTTTTGTGGCCATTCTATAGGCCCTTGTTATGGTGATTATTATCAGTATACATACTTTATAGTCGTTGATATTGTTATACTACCATTGTTTGCCCTGCCTCATATTCAACACTGTCTTCTGTGTAATGTTGTACATTGTTTTTATGGGTGGTAATTTTTAAATTGTCTTGATCAACTGTGCTGTCTGTCTTTAATAAAGTCATTTTGTATTTTTTCTAAGATACGTTTGATCTTGTCTTATTATAGCATATGGGGATAACTTTTTGGTGTAACATTGTTCCCTGCTTGGTATAAATAACATGTTAGTTTTATTGTACAGGTTGTAATGATTATGGTGATACCATACAGTGCTGCAAAAAAGTATTTGCCCCTCATCTGATTTCTTCTAATTTTACTAATTTGTCCCATTTAGATGTTTCAGATCATCCAGCTAATTTTTAGATAAGATAAAGAGAAGATGAGTAAATACAAAATGCAGCTTCTAAATAATCATTTGATTTATTGAGGATAAAGATTTATTCAAAACCTATATTAACCATTTGAAAAAATAATTGCCCTCAACTTAATAACTAGTTGTTTCACCCTTGGCAATAAAAACTGCAGTCAAACATTTGCGAAAACTTACGACGAGTCTTTTAAGTGGATGTGGATAAATTTTGGCACATTATTCTTTGCAGAATCATTATAATTTGGCTACATTGGAGGCTTTTTTGTCATGAACTGCCCGTTTAAGGTCTTGCCACAGCATCTCAACGGGATTCGAATCAGGACTTTGACTCAGCCAATCAAACCGTTATTTGGTTCCTTTTGAGCCATTCAGAGGTGGAGTTGCTTGTGTGCTCTGGATCATTGTCCTGCTGCATATCCCAACTGTGCTTAAGCTTTAGGTCTAACATGTTAAATCCGCAGGATCGGCGTTAGCTCTGATCCTGGGTTTTTACGGCGGGGTGTCAGCTGTATCACCATCACCATACCAAAATGTACCTTTATTAGAATATAACTGTGCAGGACACAAATCCTAACCGTGCCTTAAATGTGCAGTACGGGCAAGGTTAATGGTAATGAGCTCTCCATGCACTGACTAGGACAAACTTGAACAAACCGAGCTTCATGTAATAGTTCATGAACAGATACAGAGGAAAAGCAGCCACCTGAGCTTTTACATAATCAGTAAAGAGACATGAGGTGGATTTCTGGTTCCAATACACTACAGTCAGCTGTGTAGGGGAGCTGGAGTTTCTGAGATTAGCAGCCAAGGCTAAAGCAAATAAATAGCAGATAAGTGTCACCCAACTGCACTTCTGCTTTAAATTTGAAAATATTCACAAAACAATATTTATTTATTTTTTAAATAAATATGTAGCAATCTTTAACGCTTTTTAATACACTGTGGCAAGAAACTTTAACGTGATGTTTTGAATGGCTTTGGTTGTGTGATATATAATGCTACAACAAGTTATCAGAGTCAAGTTAAACTTTGCTACTTCTGCAAGAATGATGAACAACCTCAACGCACAACGAAGACACTTCAACCAAAAACATGTGGGAAGCCTAGTAAAAAGTGTCACTAAGGTCACTGCTCACATACTGAGATTGACAAATCATGTTCTACATTAAATTTAATGAGGAAACCTATTCAAGGTGCTCATTTATGTCTTTATATGTAAGTGTAGACAGGCCATATACAGTCATCAGGTCTAGATTCTCCTATTTCTTTGGTCAAGTCACGTTAGTAAGTAACATTATGCTATAAAGCATTAATTCTTCATTATAGCCTATGATCAGTTAAACATATATATCAATGTAGCCTGTACTTTGCCAGTAGTTATAAAATCCCAATTCACAGTATTTTATCCACTGAACCACAACAGCTGAAAAATTTGTCTAAAATAAAAATAAATAAATTAAAAATAGCGTGCATGAAAATCCCTAAGCAGTGACTTAAAACGGGAATATTTGCTATAGTGAAAAAAGGAGAAATATCTTATGTTCCTAAAGACATTCCAAGTCAGTCCTCATACTTACTGATTCAGTTACATAGCTTGTTTCAGAATCTCAGGGGGATGACTGCAAATATTAAAACTAATAAGGAAGGGGCCATCATGACCAGGGCTGGCCTAATGTTGGGTGGTGCACTGTGTAATACCTTCTGTGGTTCCCCCCCCCCCCCATTAGATGTACTTTCAGATAGTGCACAAATAAGTATACAATAAAGTGCCTAAATATCAGTGACATTTAGAATGGTGACCAAATAATAAATAATAGTGAATAGTGTCGCTACCACCATACACTGAAAAAATAATATACTGTACAGTGCCTAAGTAACAGTGCTACACAATGTCAACATAAACGCTACCATACAATACTCATATACTATAAACATACAGTTTCTAAATAATAGCTCCATACATAAAGTAATCTGATAATATTAAGATTCTTGGTGGTCACAAGCCTTGCATGTCAGACTATTGGTGGTGCTCCCTTCCGAATACTAATTGATTTCATAACACTTTTGTCTGAACAAATAAGGCCTCATACGTATGACCATAACTGTGTGCACGGTCTGTGATTATGGCACGGACGGCCCGAGGAGTGTCATCCGCGAGCAGTCGCAATCACGGACCACGCACACACAACAGTGCATTGAGTTTAATGAGTCCGGACTGAAAATGTGGCCCGTAAAAATGACATGCCCTATTTTTTTGCAGTCCGGGCTTCGAGCACATGACCGGTGGAGACCACAATCGTGTGCATTGTCCCATAAGTTATAATGTGCCCTATACTATCTGCAATTGCAGCTCCGCAATTGCGGATAGTATGCGGACATAAATCCTTGCTCGTGTTCATGGGGCCTAAATATTAGGTGTTCACGCTGTGTTCACATGTTGTTGAAACTCAACATTCGGTGTGTGTCCCGGTAAAGTTCCCAGCACATACTGTAAACATATCCAATGGGCCCAATTGACCCAATGTATGCCAAAACAGTGCCTTTTTGGCAAACGTTGGGAAGGTATGCTTTGGTAAACCATTTTTTTTAACTTTATTGAATAGCATAGAAAACTACCCTTATCCACACAGAGGTATCCAGTAAGCAAAGTATACTGTGCGGTATGTGGTATACAACTTTTTACAATAGAACCTTATAATGTATTTGTAGACAGTGGTATACATCGGAGCCTACTGTCGGATGTATAGGTTGTGAAATATATGTAACTGTTATATGT
Organism: Rhinoderma darwinii; assembly: GCF_050947455.1. Taxonomy (NCBI): domain Eukaryota; kingdom Metazoa; phylum Chordata; class Amphibia; order Anura; family Rhinodermatidae; genus Rhinoderma; species Rhinoderma darwinii. The sequence goes on along the minus strand of NC_134687.1, from coordinate 133,557,040 downwards.
AACTGCTTATCACCATTTCAAATCTACATTGTAGAATAAGGGGTCATTTATATGAGCGTATTTTGTAGTCTATATTTCTAGACGTAATTCTAGTTATATATTATATTAAATTCCAGCACAGAAAAGAAGGAGAATCTTTTCCAAATGAAAGACTCTTCTTTCTTTGCTCTGCTGGAAACAATCCTATTTTTGGAAACATATACAGAAGGAAAAATAGTCCTCAGACGTAAACATATAAATGAGTCCTAAGGTGTATTATCAGTAATTAAGGAGGAGATCCCCACTAGGGTGTATGGATGCCATCAGCTAGAGTGACTTGCTGTGACAGACTTGCCCCAACCACCTAATAATATAAGGGTTTAGAAGCCAGACCAACATTGATCAAATGATCGCTAGGCCATCTTTAATGTGGGCCAGCGAGGAAAACCAGAACATATGAAATGGAGCGCTGTGAGCATTCTATGTGTTTTAACTAGGAGAGCAATAAATTAGAACAAATTAAAATTGTTGCCAATTTGTGAAAGGATGTACATTTCGCTGCCTATTAAGATGCATTGGACAAATTAATTAGTCATTTGAGCAACTTTTAACCCCTTTAGGACACAGCCTGTTTTGGCCTTGTGGACACAGATGATTTTTTCAAATTTGACATGTGTCGCTTTATGTGGTAATAACTCCGGAATGCTTTTACCTATCCAAGCGATTCTGAGATTGTTTTCTCGTGACATATTGTATTTTTTGTTAGCGAAAAAATTTGGTCGAAAAATTCAATATTTATTTGTGAAAAACTTCAAATTTTAGTGAAAATTTTCAAAAATTTGCATTTTTCAAAATTTAAATGTATTTGCTTGTAAAACAGATAGTAATACCACACAAAATAGTGACTAGTTAACATTTCCCATATGTCTACTTTATGTTTTGTTTTTAAGTCTTTCACCGTGGGGTAAAAACGACAACTTTACTTTTATTCTGCGTCTCAATACGATTACAGTGATACCAAATTTATATAGGTTTTTTATATTTTACTACTTTTACAAAGAAAAGACTATTTGTTAAAAAAAAATTAATTGTTTTGTATCATCACATTCTGACATCCAGAACTTTTTTATTTTTTGGTAGATTGAGCGGCCTGGGGGCTTATTTTTGGCGGGACGAGCTGTAGCTTTCATTGGTACCATTTTATGGTACATACATCTTCCTGATCACTTTTTATTACATCTTTTTTAGAGCTAAGGTGACCAAACAATAGCGATTTTGAAGCTTTAAATTCTTTATTTCTTACAGCATTCACCGTGCGCAATAAATTAAGTTTTACTTTATTCTGCGGGTCGGTATGATTACAGTGATACCATACGTATATATTTTTTTACGTTTTGCAGCGTTTGCACAATAAAATTAAGTTTCTATAAAATAATTTATTTTCTGAGACACCATATTCTGAGCCGTAACTTTTTTATTTTTTAGTCAGAAAAGCTGTGGGAGGTCTTGTTTTTTGCAGGACGGGTTGTAGTTTTTTATTGGTACTATTTTGGGGTAAATGCGACTTTTTGATCACTTGTTATTTCGTTATCTTGGGAGGGGTGGTGACCAAAAAATAGCGATGCTGAGATAGTTTTCCGTTTATTTTGTTTGCGGCGTTCACCGTGCGGAAAAAATAACATAGTTTCATAGATTGGGTCGTTACAAACACGGTGATACCAAATATGTGTACCTTTTTTTAACGTAATCATTTTTTTCCTATAATAAATGACTTATAGGAAAACAAAAACTTTTATTTTTACACTTTTCTAAAACATTTTTTTGAACTTTTTTTTTAATTTTTACACTTTATTTTTTTTACCTGCAGCTCTGATCGCTGCTAGAATACGTTATACTACCTTGGTAGTGTAATGTATTCCAACTGTCAGTGTGACGTCACAGTCACTCTGACAGTAAGTCTACGAGGACCAGCCAGAGGCTGGTCTTCATAGGCTTCCATACATGGCAGACCCGGGGGCCGTTGCCTGGCCTCCAGATGCCATCACAAGCATCAGCAACCCCCACAATTGCATGGGGGCTGCTGATGTGCTACAAGCCCCCTAAATGTGGCGATTGCAATCGAGCACCACATTTAATGGGTTAATTGCCAAAATCAGCGGCGATGAGCCACTGATCGGCAACACTGGAGTGTCAGCTGTCGGGGACAGCTGATCTCCCAGTTCTCAATGCACACCTTGTTGCCGACAGTGTGCATCGGGAACGACACAGTGACTTTCTGTCACTCTGACAGGAAGCCTATCAGGACCAGCCGAAGGTTGGTCCTGAAGGGCTTCCGTGCTTCCGTCCATGGCAGACACAGAAGCAATTGTTTGGCTTCCATTTGCCATGCTAACTATCGGCAAACCCCGCGATTTCGAACCAGGGTCTGCCGATATGCTAGAAGCCCCTAAAATTCGGCTATTGCAACCAATTGCCGAATGTAAGGGGTTAATTCGCCAAAATCAGCGGCAAAGGGCCGCTGGCCGGCAAGAGTGGAGTATCAGCTGTCGGGGACAGCTGACCTTCCGGTAACTCAGTAACTATACGTCCTCGTGCGGGAAGTAACCTCCCGCAACGACGTACAGTTACTTACTCGTGCGGGTAGGGGTTAATGAATTTCGCAGAATAGGCCAGTTGATTTGTCCACTGAATTGTGTAGATTGGCTAGTGCGCAGATCTGGACAATAACATTACCAAGCAAATTGATTGACTAATTTCTGGTACCAATCAACAGAAAATTACCTGTTTATTCCTTATGCAACAACTTAAAGAGGATCTGTCAGCTCTCCTGGCATGCCTGTTTTAGTAAATACTTGTACTACCCATAAAATAACGATTTTAGAACATATTTTCTTAGAACTCTTTGTTGCACATTTCCTCCTACAAATTTATAAATAAATTGACAACTGGGTGCTACTAGTTGGGGGTATGTCCCTACACAGACTGACACTGTCTAATCAGTGCTCATTGTCTCAGACTCTGTAGGAACTTGCCCACTTGACAGGGAAATGATAACACACAGTTGTCAATTTATTCATACATTTCTAAGAGGAATAACAGAGGATCAACAAAACACAGAGTTTTAAGAAAAGATACCTAATATTGGGAATACAATTATTCACAAAAACAGACATTACCTGAAAGTTCACAGTTCCTCTTTAAAAAGAATGTCTCATGTATTTAATTGTTTTATTTATTATTTAATTAATTAGATCTCAATCAGTAAAATAAAATAATGTTTTTTTTTTCTTAAATGTTGCAGCTATTTATTTTTCATATCTTAAAACTTACCCGGTGATGGCCATATTGGAGATACACACTTTCTTCCTGTATTGCCCTAATAGCAGGGTGTGTGGATCTGCTTGATGAAGCGGACAGGGCAAAACCCAGAGTCGGGAAGATACTAGGCAGGTCTGGTCACTTACAAACGATAAAGCACCAAATCAAACACATAACATAAGCCAAAAGTATAAAATAAAGTAATGGCCAAGTATATATATGTTAGGGATCTCGTACGGAGCCGGTTTCCCTCAAAACCTCAACGCTCGTTTCGCCACCTTCGTCAAAAGGCGTCGGACATATAATGTTTAGAGTTTAAAAATTGCCACTGACATGAACTGTGCAATGGTGCATGAGCATTTGAGTATATTGTCTGTAGATGTTGGCATTTTGTATGTACAACATTTTTTTATGTATTGATAAAATAAAATTAATTAATTTTGAGTCTTGATTATTAGTGGTTATTTATGCAGGGGTGTAACTAGGAAAGACTGGGCCCCATTGCAAACTTTCGACTGAACCCCCCCCCCTCAACTGGGTGACACACACAGCTCCTCCTTGAAGATAATGCCCCCTGCAGATCAAGCCCGCTGTAGTGCCCCCCACCTCCCCCTTGTAGATAGTGCCATACAGCCCCCCCTTGTATACAGTTAGCCCACCTCCCCCTTGTAGACAGTGCCCCCCAAACATATAAAACTAAAAAAAAATTGCTCACCTATGCCCCATTCCCGCGACGAACAGAGCTGTTCCACAACATCCTCAACGCCGACGGGATGCTTGCAAACGCGGCCTGTAGCCTAGTAAATGGCAGAGCAGGGAGATACCTTCCTGCTCTGCCATAGGATTCAATGGTATCAGGGCCCTAAGGACGCACATACTATTGAATGTGGCGTCGCTACCGCTGTAACAGCCATAGTGGCTGCTAGCAGTGCCACCGAGCATGGGGCGTCGTATCGGCTGGCGGCACGGGCCCCCTCATGCTGCGGGGCCCCATAGCAGCCGCTATGGCTGCTACAGAGGTAGTTACACCACTGTATTTATCATATCTTGACTAATTGGTATTCATTCGTTTGTTGACTTGAAGATTTAGAAGGTAAAATATACTTTAGAATTATTCTGCCCATGCTATAATGGAAATCAGCTCTCCATGAACTCACTTTCATATATCCTTAAACTTCCAGTAGCACTGTAGCTAGGCTGTAGTGACTGATCATAGATCTCAATAATGGAACTGAGCTAAGAAACAGCCATACAGCAGCACCTATAGGTTAGGATTAATATTATATTTTATCTTACAACTAGGGATTTGCTTTAACGCTAGTGTGAAGACATTTTTATTAATAAAAATAAATTCAAGTGATCTCATATTTTAGACATGTATTTTCCACTTCAGTTTAGCATTGGTAGACTGAGGGTAGTCTAGGCCACTGGGAAATAATGGTCATGGACATCTTACTTGCCATCATATTTATAACAACTTTGAGCCAGGTTGCAATACATGTGAGCACATTTCTCATTTTTCTTATTCGGTTGTTTTCAAATGTTAATGTAACTGATTCAGGGATTTTGGCTCCTTGTGGCCGTGGGCCCTCAGTGCCCTAATGCCTAATGGTCAATCTGTCCCTGCGGTCCAGCCATGCAAATGCCTGCCTTTGAAATGATCACCATAATTCTATTAAGGGAATAAGAATAATGCTTCTACTATTTTTATACATTTTTATGTATTTTTTGCAAATGTGAACTGTAATTGTTTAGCTGAAGTACAAACCTTAACTAAAGGAGCTTTTTCAGTAGTTGGATATCATCACTGGTCAAATGTTTTCTCAAATCAGCAAATTTCTGTATAAATATACACGTGGATTTAAAACAATAATCTGGTTTATATTGTTTTTAGCTAAAATGAAGAAAGAAACATAAAGTAATGTAAGTGTGATATCACGTGTGCCTCTTCTGTAGGCTCTGCAAGTGATCCAGTGCTCTGTGTACTTCCATACTCCCAGGAGAGAAAGGGAATGTAGAACTTTACTCAGGATGATTGACCCATTTTGCTCCCAGTAGATTTGGAGGTTATAGGTTAAGAAAGCTTCACTAGAGGAGAAAAAAAAAATTATAGAAGCTTAGTCTTTGGCATAAAATGTCGTAGGGACAGGAAACATGTTTTTAAAGATTCAATTACCCCTATGTCTAACAAAAATGTACGTTTTAATAAATAAAAAAGGCAGCCCATCGTCTTTTTGTAGCGTTTGATACTTAAAGAGTGTTTGTCACTAAAATCCTACTTTTCTCTCTTTTTTTGGACTATTTTAGAATGATAAAACAAAGATTGTCTGCACTTTGCATTATTTTCTCCTATTAACTTATATTATGATCTTCCTTCTATGTGTCTTAAAGAAGCACTCCACTTTATTTTTTTATTGCCCCCTCCATTTGTACATTGGTGTTTCAGTGGGGTGCTGTGTGCAAAAATACTTACCGATCCCCGCATCTTGTATTTTTCGGGTCCAGCACCGCTCACTTGATTTTCCCTCTGACTTGTCTGGAGTCGCTGTGATTTTGAATAAACCGGAACTCAGGCTCTCAATGCATTCCTATGGGAGCCAGAACGAGGCATTCAGAGCCTGACTTCCGGTTTTCTGAAAAGCAGTGATTCCAGACCAGGTCAGAATGAAGATCACGTGAGCGGCGCTGAACCCAAAAAACTACAAGATGCGGGGATCGGTAAGTATTTTTGCACACAGCACCCCACTGAAACACCAATGTTCAAATGGAGGGTGCAATAAAAAAATAAAGTGGAGTGCTTCTTTAATCATAATGGCCGTTCATGAATATTCAGTAGGGGCTTCACTCCTGTCCAGCAATTTAGCAACTTCCTATACATTCTGACAGTTATTTTGTTATGTTACCTCAAATACTCTGCTATGTGACAGTGAATGTGATTGCTTAAAGACTTCTCTGTGTAGCTTAGTAGTTAGCACTGGTGCCTTGGAGAGCTGGGGTCCTCAGTCCAAACAAAGGCAACATCTGCATGAAGATTGTATGTTCTCCCGATGTTTGCATGGGTTTCCTTCCACACTCCAAAAACATACTAATAGGTTAATTGTTTTCCTGTGAAATTGGGACGTGTGTTTGAAAGAGGGAAGTTAGATTGTGAGTACCAATAGATGGGATAGAGACTAATGGGAGAGATGACAATATCTGTACTGCGCTGCATAATATGTTGGCGTTCTAAAAGCAAAAGAAATAAATAGTTAACATTTCAAAAAAAAATAGCTCCACAGGGCAATCAATCAATGAAAATCAATTGTATGAATGTATATCTCTCATAAACATAAGAGAGATAATTAGAAAAATTATATATACCGTAGAAAATAAATGAAATATTTGAGAATGGATGCAGTCTCTATGGTCTTGACAATATACTCCAGATTGTTGTACAGAGAAGATATACCTACCAGTATGTTGAGTGAAGTTGAGTTTGTATACAAAAGGAAAACACATACACACCATTTAACTGTTGCCTTCATGTGGTTCACACCCAGGATACTCAAGCTGGAATGAAAACTATAAGCTATATACATCTATATTCAGTACTAGAACATTTTATGTATAAACAAGTACTAGAAGTTCAAGATAACGGAGGATGAAGGTAAAGTTTGCATATGTTTGTATGTATGGCTACTCTGTCAAGGTCAACATCTGCGGCAATAAAGTTTTCTCTCAGTTACTTCAGATCTCTCATTCATTGCAAATACATACATGGATTATTTGGTTTCATAAGACACCGGCAACACCGTGCGTGCCAGAAAAGTCATCATACTGTATGACCAGGACAGATTCTCATCCTCCAAAAGTAAACAATGAAAATTCACTTTACTGACAGCAAGCATAGACCTTGAAAATCATGATAAACCAAGTACATTATAAAATTGTATTACTGTCCGTTATACAATAAGGCCTCATGCATACTTCCATCACCGTTTTCACGTCCGTTTAAGGGGCCGTGTGATTTCCGTGTGCACTCTGTGTTTCCGTTTCCGAGCGCCGAGCATTGTACTGTCCAGGGTGCTGAAAGAGAAGGGTTGTTCAGCGCTAGTCACTGTACAGGGTGCTGAAAGAGTTAATGGGCTGCACTAATCGGCGGTAACTCTTTCAGAACCCTGGACAGTGACTAGCGCTGAACAACCCTGCTCTTTCAGCACCCTGGACAGTGACTAGCGCTGAAGAATGACCATGCTCGGCACTCGCAAAATACAATTTTAATGAAATAAAAAATAAAAAAATCAGTTCATACTTATCACCAATACCAATCACAGGCTGCAGCGGCCACATGGACTGCCGCGTTATACAGAAAGGTCAGACTGGAGGAAGAAGAGGGACTCGTCACCAAGACAACGACCGGAGTACGTATGAACTGCTTTTTATTTTATTTTTATCAGCAGCCTCTTCTCTCTATCAGTGATTGATAGAGACAAGTGGCTGCCGATTAGTGTAATATATCTGTAATTTGCTTCTGCCCGCCCCGCCATTGCTAGGCAACGGCTCCATCACACGCAGGTGGCACACGGATGCCTTCCGGGTGCCTTCAGTTTTTTTGACGGCCCCATTGTCTTGCATGGGCCTCATGGTCACGGAATCTTGGACCAAAGTAGGACATGCTCTACTTTTGTCGGAACGGAGCAACGGGGCCGTCAAAAAAAATTGAAGTGTGCATGGCCCTATTGAAATGAATGGGTCAGAGTGCTAGCCATCAGAAAAACGGCTAGCACCCTGAAGAAAAAGACTGAAGTGTGCACATGGCCTAAGAATGCTCTATTTGCAGAAACTAGAATACCACTTTAAGCCTCAACTGGGACAGGAACTAATGTGAGAGAATGAATTCTGTGTATAACACTGTGACATTTTCTCACAAAAAATTAAAGTAAGACTAAAAGTCGTCTTAGTAAAGCAAATTAATAGGAGCAAATGGACCCTAGAAGTGCTGATCACACAGCATTAGAATATAAGACAAGCTTTACTTCCAGTTCAGCTTTTTTAGGATATTTTACAGGTTTCTAAATTTAAAGAAGTCCCGTGACAATTTCATCTATAATCCACAATCATCGTTAATCCCTCCACTGCCAAAGTAACAACTTGCCGGTTTAGAAAAGAAACAGCTGGAGACACCATTACATGCAACCACCTGTCATCCCCATCACACAATTAGATCTATTCCATTGGGTGAATTAATTAGTAGAAAAGGACGATGCTCAAATGACCAGCAGCTCAAGTTCCAATCTATCGGAGTACATCAGAGAATGAAAGAAAGAGGCCATCCGAAGTGGATGTTAGATAGAGCCGAAAGTATAAAACCAGGGACTCACTATAATACAAATATAAATTTATCTCCAATGACATGCCATCACCACCTATTATAAAAGGCTTCCCGGTAATATTCTCCACTGAGTACAGCCACGAATTTAGTCACGTGTTGAAGATTACTAAAAGCCAATGTATTAAATAATGAGATCTGTTGCTTTCATTCCAAAAATGGATGCTCTTAAGTACCATCCTTTTACCAAGCAATTTTAGAAGTCAAAACAGAATTCAAACATGGCTCAAACATTGGAGTTTGTGGAGATGTGGTCAACCCATGGTCAAGTGTGTAGATACAATAAAACCACAAATAGGTTTAACTCTTAGGATACCAAATTCAAAGCTATATTAACCCCTAATAACAGGCCTTTTTGCGCGTTAATGACCAAGCACTATTTTTTGTTTTTTTCACCATCGCAATTCTAAGAGTTATAACTTTTTTATTTTTTCGTCGACATAGTCATATGAGGGCTTGGTTTATGCGGGACGAGTTTTATTTTTCAATTGCACCATTTTTGGTGTACATAGCATATTGATTAACTTTTATTAATTTTTTTGCGAGGGCATTGAAAAAGAAACAGCTATTCTAGCAGTTTTTCACATTATAGATCTACGCCGTTCGCTATGCGGCGTAAATAACATGTTATGTTTATTCTATGGTTCGGTATGATTGCGGTGATACTAAATATGTATTGTTTTTTATATTTTACTACGTTTGCACAATAAAAACACTTTTAAAAAAATTATTTGTTTTTGCATCACTGCAACAGCCGTAACTTTTTTTGTTTTGTTGATATGGCCATATGTAGGCTTGTTTTTTGCGGGACTAGATGTACTTTTCATTGGTACTATTTTGGGATGCATGGGGCTTATTGATTAACTTTTATTTGATTTTTTGGGGGGAGAATGGGAAGAAAGGAATTTTGCTTTGTTTTTTTTGTACGCCATTAACACGGCCATTATATCAATGTGTTAACTTCATTGTTAGAGTTGTTACGATCGTGGTAATACCATATATGTGTATTTTAAAAATTGTTTTACACTTTTACCAAATAAAATCAATTTTTGTGGAAAAAAGTTATTTTATTTTATTTTATTTTTACTGTAATCTTTTTATTTTTACTGCAATTTTTTTTTACATAATCTTTATTTAACTGTTTTTAATTAATTTATTTTTGTCCCATTACCGGGCTTCACAAAACTGACAGGCAATCTAATAGACAGTTACTGAAGGCAGACCTGGGGGCCATGGAAACCTCTCGGCACCCCATGACCGTGTCGTGGGTGTGCCGATGGAGTGACAGAGGGAGATCTCTCTCTCTGTCAGACACCTCAGATGGCACGGTCGCTTTTCACCACGTCATCTAAGGGGTTAAACTGCGAGAATCAGACTTCTTTCCAATTCTGGCAGTTGTGTCCGGAGCCTGGCTGTGTATAACAGCTGTGCTCCTGCCCCTGATCTCGTGGATACAGTGGCAGTACCCATAAGATACGAGCGACGGATATATCCATCCTGATGCGGGAGCTAGCAACCGCTTGTGATGGATATATCCGTCTCTCGTCATTAATTGTGTGAGTAAATATGTGGTTTATATTATTGAGTGCTCAGAATGTAATTTAAAATATGTGGGATGTACTGTTAGGAAACTGAAATGAAGAATATCGAAATGTATAGCTGATTTCGCTAACATTCTTTGCACAAATCCATCTGACACAGCAAGACATTTTGCAAACAAACATCATGGAAATTTAAAGGGGTTGTCCAGATTTTATTTATTTTTTTATTTATTTGTAGAAGAGGAAATGATACAGTTTTCTATTATACAGTACACATATTAGAAATTCTGCTCACAAACCTTTCTTATAGTGCATGAGGCCCCTGTCACAGTAGAATGGTATAGCCCACAGATCAGTCCTACAGTGAAGGAAATAAGTATTTGATCCCTTGCTGATTTTGTAAGTTTGCCCACTGTCAAAGTCATGAACAGTCTAGAATTTTTAGTCTAGGTTAATTGTACCAGTGAGAGATAGATTATATAAAAAAAAAAAAAAAGAAAATCACATAGTCAAAATTATATATATATTTATTTGCGTTGTGCACAGAGAAATAAGTATTTGATCCCCTACCAACCATTAAGAGTTCAGCCTCCTCCAGACCAGTTACACGCTCCAAATCAACTTGGTGCCTACATTAAAGACAGCTGTATAAAAGACTCCTGTCCACAGACTCAATTAATCAGTCTGACTCTAACCTCTACAACATGGGCAAGACCAAAGAGCTTTCTAAGGATGTCAGGGACAAGATCATAGACCTGCACAAGGCTGGAATGGGCTACAAAACCATAAGTAAGACGCTGGGTGAGAAGGAGACAACTGTTGGTGCAATAGTAAGAAAATGGAAGACATACAAAATGACTGTTAATCTACATCGATCTGGGGCTCCATGCAAAATCTCACCTCGTGGGGTATCCTTGATCCTGAGGAAGGTGAGAGCTCAGCCGAAAACTACACGGGGGGAACTTGTTAATGATCTCAAGGCAGCTGGGACCACAGTCACCAAGAAAACCATTGGTAACACATTACGCCGTAATGGATTAAAATCCTGCAGTGCCCTCAAGGTGCCCCTGCTCAAGAAGGCACATGTACAGGCCCGTCTGAAGTTTGCAAATGAACATCTGGATGATTCTGAGAGTGATTGGGAGAAGGTGCTGTGGTCAGATGAGACTAAAATTGAGCTCTTTGGCATTAACTCAACTCGCCATGTTTGGAGGAAGAGAAATGCTGCCTATGACCCAAAGAACACCGTCCCCACTGTCAAGCATGGAGGTGGAAACATTATGTTTTGGGGGTGTATCAACTGTAGCCTCTGGTGCCGATGTGTCCTCGCTTGTCCGACGCGATGCAGGACCTGGGGCAGGAAGTGAGTGACGTCACAGCGTGATCTCTTGAGAACACGCTGTGTGTCTGTGCACTGCCAGAAGCTGGGTGTTAACGAAGAGAAGTGGATGATGCTCATTCGTCAGCATCATACACTTCTAGTCACAACGCCCAGCTAGTAAAAGAAGTAAACACGGCCAGATGTTACACACACAATACACGCCCACTTGTACATAACTTTAAACACGCCCAGTTGTACTTTAGAAAGCCTCATTTGCATAAATATAAAAATGGTCATAACTTGGCCAAAAATGCTCGTTTTTAAAAAAAAAACACGTTACTGTAATCTACATTGCAGCGCTGATCTGCTGCAATACGAGATAGGGGTTGCAAAATCTGGTGACAGAGCCTCTTTAATAAAGTTAAATATTTAAAAAACACAACACACAGAGGAGACAGGGAGAAGAATGTAAGAGCTGCTTCTCACAGACACTGACAGACGTGATGAGATGTTACTGTAAGTAGAAATAGTTAAGAAATTCTGCTCCTCAATAACCTATTATTCACCTGTTATATACTTGGACAGTGTTACCTGAATGCCAGGGGGTCACATGATGTGGGTCACATGACTGCTGCCATCTTTAGTCCATTCATTATCCTATGGATGCCTTTCTATGGACTAATCTGTGGGCTATACCATTCTTTTTTTTTTTTTTTTAGAAAAAGTAAACTACACGTGATATAAGAATGGTATGTGAGCAGAATTTCATGTGGTCACGTGATCAGAGCTTTCTTCTAATGATCGCAGCACCTGTGTCTCCATCACATGACCATGGACAGAATTTTATCCACAGGAAGTAAACAATGAATGTTCCTACTGAATAACAAAAAGCAGAGATCTTGAAAACCGGGAGAAATTAATAAAGAAAGTATATTGGAAAATTGAAAGTTTTTTTTATTGTACAAAAAAATAACATTAATTTCTTGAAATCGAACAATCCCTTTAAATGCAGTCTAAAATTTTGAAGAAAAAAAAAGTTAATTCATATTGTCTAACACTCCTACCCCTCTCACTTCTAGTGTTTGTACATATGAAACAGAAAAGGGATGGGTCACAGATTTCTCAATTGCTCTGCCTGCATAAGAACAGGAAAGCAAAACCATACCCTTTGGCTAAAAAGCCCGACCTGTTAACCAATCCCTGGCTGAAGGTTAAAGGACTATTTGCTCTCTCAGATTTCTAGAATACCGTTTGCTCAGGAGTTTAAAGTGTACTGCAATGTGTTTTCAGAACAAAGACCGCGCCATTTTTTTTCTGTGATTATGCCAGTCCTCGACCACAGACATACTACATTGAGACAGTACAGAAACTGCAATGGACAAAAATAATATCTTGTAAATGAGTGCTTTCATTCTATTTTTTTCATTAATTGTTAAGTGTAGTATCCATTTAATATTTAAAGAGGCTGACCATACAACAAAATATAATTAAAGGCTATGTAAACCTTTGTAGCCTTTTTTTCTATTTGATAAAATGTATGTTTAGTCTTTATAAACATTTTTTCAAAACATATTTATTAAAAGTGTTGTTTAGCTTTTGCGCTGCAGTTTCTATGTATCAACTACGTATAGAAGATGCATAACGCTGTTTTAAGGGTATAGTCACATGCAGAAGATTTTGTTGCATGTGACTAACCATAGGGTTATATTGTGTGTTAGAGGCACATAAGAGCCACTGTCAGCTGAGATTCAGCTTACAGCGGCGTTATGCAGCTTCTATATATAGTGGATACATAGAAGCTGCAGTGCAAAACAAAACTACATTTTCAATAAATGTCTATAAGAAATATGTATCTAAACAATAAACACATACATTAAATAAAAAATGAAGAAAAAAAAAAGTTACAAAGGCTTACATAGCCCTTAATAGAAACGCCACATATTACAATAGTTATATCCACCATACCATATACTGTCATTATAATAATGAAATATTGCTATACACATTTTTGTGGCTTCTACAAAATGGCTCAAGGTAGCATGAAATTCAAACACTGAATTTCTCTAGCTAAATTGTTTGCAACGTTCCTTCACATCCTTCTTACCAATTGTAACTTTTTTGCATCTACCACGACAATTATATTCTAAACAGTAGTCTTAAAAAAAAAAAACTATTAAATATCTGTTTTATCATTGATCAAGGCAGCTGAACTCCTCATTACCAGCAACCGGCACTAAACAAAATCCCCCAAAAAATAGAGACAAAATAGGACATGTTGAAAGAATCAGTGAAGGAATTACATTTTGGTATCTTTTTAAGGCGTTTTACAATTTTAAATGAAATAAAAATTGTGATTATTTAAATGCATACACTATGATTCAGAAACATACATTTCAATGTTTTTTTAGAATTTTCGTTTTTTAATAAGAAATTGTATGTCAGATTATAAAATCATTCCTAAATTGTAAGGATGGTTTATGATGCTATTTCCCTGTTATAGAACACAATGACTTATATACAGTAGAGATCCTTCTTGATCATATTCAATTTACAACACCACTGCTTATTCGAGGCCACTTCAACCACAGCATTTATGCATTTTTAGTTTTCCAGTAATCTAACCTCAAAATAGTCCTTCTGCCAATAGCAGCACAATTTAAACAGTTAGGGCATACAACAAAATCCAAAGCTAAGGAAGCAGATCTGAGAACTCGTCTTGGCACCTGCCTTATGGGACTGTTAGATTTGCTCATTGTGGCCACAGCTGCTCACTCTACAGGCATGTGTTGCTTATGAATTAAGAAAACAAAGATTTCCACTTAATCATTAGTTCCTTTAGCAGGTTTGGGAAATTATATGTAGCATAATGAAATGGCTGTAAATTTTACCAGTGCAAAAAAAATCATTTTGTGGGATGGACTCTGAATGATCTCATATGAGGGTATTGGCCAATATCAATACAATTTATAGTTTAAGTTCTTAATAACTTAATCCTTAAAATAGATTGATGTCCTAGATTGATAGAGGTTGTTCGAGAGTTTAAAAAAATTGAAACTAGTTGCAATACTCTCCTGTCAAATCCCCAGCCACTCCAGCGCCGGTGTTCCCGTGGCCCCTACTTTACTACAGCTAACATGTGCCGTACTGGCACGTGACCACTGAGGCCAATGATAGACTGCAGCAGTCATGTGCTGGTATCACTCCAAAAAGATAAACAAAGACCGGCAGGGACCATCAGTGCCTCAGCACAGGAGCATCGTGAATTTCAACAGGTAAGTTTGTTTATATTTTATTTTATAATATATCCTGCAGCTAGTTTACATTTCTTAAAGAAAAACTCATTTAAGATAAGATTGGTGACCATGACACCACTGTCACCAGTTTCCAAATTTTTAGGTTATAATTATAGAAAGATCATTGAAAACTCATAGATGGCTAATAGTTTTATTTGCTCTGACGCTACTAGGGTGTATATATATATATATATATATATATATATATATATATATATATATATATATTGAAGAAAGTCCCACAGCACTCCGTGTTAGTGAAAAAAATGGTGGTTTATTAAGCCAGCACAAGCTGCAACGTTTCCGTCCTGCTATAGGACCTTTATCAAGCATAGTTATACAAGCAATGTGTGAACCATATATGAGTGTCTCATTAACATAATGTGTAAACATTAAGACAGTATATATAACAAAACCATTCTGATATACATTCAAATCCGACACTTTTAAAAAGATTTCTAGTGATCAATTGCCAGTGTTGACAACAGTGAATACAAAATTACAAAAACATATTAAAACATGCAAAAACATGCAAAATCTGTATGATTGTCATGAAATTGAAAATGCAACAAAATGTGTGTGGGTGGAGAACATCCGACCGCTCACAAATCCGGGCTAGTGGATCGGGATTACCTGCTTGCACCTGAGACCATCTTGGAATTGCATTGTGAGTGCTGCTGCTTTTCGATTGCATATTGGTTGATCCATACAGCTTGCACCTACTTTCCAAAATGGAATATTCTATTACTTCTGATGGGATTTTGTCAGCCAACACCTTTTCGTTCACTGAGGAGGACATTGCTAGGATACTTAACGGAGCAAAAGGTCGTGTGTCTTTTCTAAGTGTACCTTCAGTGTCGGATGTCAAACCTAATTTGGAAATGGAATACAAACGTCTTGTGAATGTTGAATTTCATCTTTCAACTTTGGGACAATATTATAAAAATCGCATGATCCCACGAGGCATGAGATCGCAGTCTAGACCGTCGATGTATATTCATAAGGACGAGTTTTGGTCTAAATTTGAACAGCTATCCAGTAAATATGCATTGGAAGTAATTTTACTCAATATGGATTTCCTACAAAGAGACTTATCCACTTTAAAAAATAAAATACAGGAATTGGAAGATTCCCTGAACAAATTGATCTCTGTTGAAGATTTCAATATCTACATGGAAAAATTGCATATCTGTGTCGATAGGCTGAAAGTTGATATGGAGGAAACAAAAAAGAAAAAGTGGTACCGAGACCAGCTAGACTATAAGACCGGACGTGTCTATGCATGGCTGAATACACATGATTACAGTGGTCCCATGAAAAATGATTGCAAAAGACGTGAAGCGGATCAATTTTCCAATGAGCCGACACACCATCAGGAACAGATGCCCACCACAGAAAATTTTTTATGCGACACCCATTCGCTTATGGCAGAAAAAGAACCAGGAGAGCGGGCAGAAAGAGGAACAGACCAAGGAAGAACCCGATATCCGAGGAACTCAAGAGCACAAGGAATGAGGAATGCACACAGCAAACTGACTCATCCGCAGAAACAGTGGTAAATATCTCTTCCACTACTTTAACATCTATACAGTTACAGGTTTTATCTAAAGGTCTGTCGTTTTGCCCTAGCCAACAGATGGACTGGTTTGAGCTGGAGCTGGATTTGTTTCAGTTCTTCAGGAACATTAAATTGAGGGTTTGGTTCGACACTTGTGACATGACTGAAATCCTAATATTGTCAACAGCGATTTCAGCCTTGACATGTTTGGATTACGCAATAAGAGCAATTTCCAGCCACCAGGCATGGAACATCCCATTGAAACCTTTGTGACATTGATTAAAAATGATATTGAGGCTTTACGTTTAAATTGTCATGATAAGGATTTATTACATCCTAATCTTACTACGGACGAAATGTTGGCTATTAATGAATTAGTCCATAACCACGACCGCACCATCAAGCCCGCTGACCAGGGTGGTGCAGTCGTGGTTATGGATACTACCACTTATATGGAGGAAGCATTCAAACAGCTACATGATACTAGTGTATAACAGGGAATTGTCCTCTGACCCTAAGATTGATTTCAGCAGGAGAATTATAGCCCTAGTGGATCAAGCTTACGATAATGGTCTCATAGATCTTGCTCTTAAGAAGTTCCTTATCATGGAACATCCTAAAACACCTTATTTATACCTATTGCCCAAGATGTGCAAAAGTTTGATCAAGCCCCCAGGGTGTCCAATTGTTTCGGGCAGGGGCTCTCTATTGAACAACATAGCCATCTTTGTTTCTAGGACACGTCGTGATTTTGCCATCAACACTAGATCAAATATTAGGGACACCTCTGACTTCATCACTAAATTAAAACAAGTGACACCACCTCAGGGAGCATTTTTAGTCTCCTTCGATGTGGTGTCCCTCTATCACTTCATTCAACACCATAGAGGCATAGAAGCGGTTAGGCGTAGACTTGTTACATCTACATATGGTGCACCATGTTGTGAACTGATTATCTCTCTATTGGATTTGATTCCCACTTCAAATTATTTTTCTTTTGACAACAAATTTTATTTGCAGGAGAAAGGTACGGCCATGGGCTCCAACATGACGCCTACCTATGCTAATATTTTCATGGACATGATTGAGGAGATGTCGATCTATGTATCCCACCATTTCGCTCATGTTTTGAGATGGTGGCGATACATAGATGACATCTTCCTCATCTGGATGGATACAGCAGAATCGTTGCATGATTTTCATTCTTTTTTGAATCACATAGACCCAGATATTCAGTTCACTATTACATATTTTAACACCACTATTCAATTTTTTGATATTTTGGTGGACATTACAGACAATGCATTTCAAACCAGTCTCTACACGAAACAGACTGATCGCAACACGTTGCTTAGATTTGACAGTTGCCATCCTAAAAAAATGGTACGATCTCTTCCACACAGCCAAATGCTTAGAGCTACACGTATTGGCGATGATGGAGTCAAACTAGATCAAACATTAGATCAGATGGTGGTTAATTTTTCACAAAGCGGTTATCCCAGGAAATTATTACGTATGTGCAGGGACAAGATTGCATCTTCTTCCAATGCTGGTACCTTTGCTGAAACAAAATCTTCCAAACAACATGAACATTTGTTACCACATATAACAATTTAAGTGGAGAGGTGTCGAAATTGTTAATAAACATTGGGGCATCATACAAAATAGCTACAAACATATTGGACCATTCAAGAACAAACCTCTTATGTCATACAGACGTCCACAGAATTTACGGGACAAATTGGTTAACAACGTCCTTCCCGCATGTTTGTCTTCGTGATTGTATGAGCATAGTGGTTGTGTCCCTGCCATCAAAAGTGGGGTATGAACTTCCTTCTAATGACAGAGATCAAAGAAACTTCTGATCTCTGCTTTTTAATCCTGTTTATAAAGGTATAAGCAAGGGGGGGGGGATTCAGGCAGGCAGTTCTAGGTTCACTGAATGAACTTCCAAATACTATAATTGAAAATTACTATGAAAGGGCAGGCCATTTTGCTTTTTGTGGTGCAGATTAACGCTTACGAATGGTATTAAGAGGGTTCACTATCTGGATTTACTATGAAACCTTTTTGGATCATCTGATTGGCCAGAGGGTTTGAATTTACTTGATCATAGAAAAAGAGTCAAGGGCACCGCCAAGTGAAGTATTAACTATTTTATTTGGAGCACATGAAGCAATAACAGCTGTTATTGACTTATGTATGTGCTCCAAATAAAGCAGTTAATATTGTTCTTGGCAGTGCCTTGGACTTTTCTTGTATGTTGGATGTTCCTGCGTGGATAAAGATGGAATCTTCTCTCTATCCAGCACTGATAGAGAGAAGGGGCTGCTGATTAGTGCAGAGAAAATGGGCCCGTAAATACGGGTGGAATACTGGTGACGACGGACCTGTATTTACGGGCACGGGTCCATAAATACTGGTGGAATACGGGTCGAATACGTGTGACAAAGGACCCGTATTTACGCCAGTATTTACGGGAGGAAAAAAATACGTTCGTGTGCATGAGGCCTGAGAGATTATTTTTTACGGGACAAGTTGTAGTTTTTAATAGCAACATTTTGGGAAACATAATTTATTAATTAACTTTTATTACCTTTTTTTTAGGAAAGTAATGGAAATAAACAGAAATGTTGGCTTTCTTTTTTGTGTCTTTAATTTACGTAGTTTACCGTGTGGCATGAATAACATAATAACTTTATTCTGCGGGTCATTACGATTACAGTGATTACAAATTTCTATAGTTGTTTTATGCTTTACTACTTTTGCACAATAAAACCACATTTTCTTTAAAAAAAAAGTGTCTGTTTTTGTGTTGTCATTTTCTTAGAGCCATAACTTTTTATTTATTTTTTGGCGACGTAGCTGTATGAGGGCTTATTTTTTACGAAACAACTTGTAGTTTTTATTGCGTCAATTATGGGGTACATAATACTTTTTGATAGCTTTTTATTGCATTTTTTTTTTGTAATGAAGGATGTACAGAAAACAACAATTGTGGCATTGCTTTTTATTTTATTTTTTACGGCATTCACTGTGCGGGTTAACTAATGTAATAGTTTTATAGTTCAGGTCATTACGAAGTGGGTTTTTAATTTTTTTTTGCTTGGGATTTTTCATTTATCTTTTTTTTTTAGTCCCACTGTGGAACTTCCGTATGCAATAGCTTAATTGCTTTCACTTTCTGCATTGCAGTGTATTATGCCTGTAAGTGTAAAAAAAAAAAGGAGCAGCGGTCGAGTATGTGCCCTGCCGCTTTAGTTATTGTCTATGTGGCTGATGTAAACAACTGAACACTGTACCCAGCTGTCTTTGTCAGTCCCATAGACTTTGAATGGAGCAGCACCACGCATGCTTGACCGCTTTTGGAATAACCACTTTAATGGTCTTTTTAGAGGTTTTTGTGAATAATGAGAAATGGCACGGATTCAAGATCAATATCAGACTTATATTATCATGTTAATGATGAATATTAGGATATATTTAGGCATCACCAATTTGTCGTCGATTCTGCACTGAAAGTGAATGCCAAGTTAATGTCCAATACATGTGGATGTGGTAAAAAAGTTTCAAAAAATCAACGTTAAGAAAAGGGCACGCTGGGGATTTTCAAATGTAGTGTAAAGAGCGCAAAATCCTAGACAAAATCGCCATGTAACATGAAATACGTGGCAGATTTTTTTCATCACATCTAGACTTACATTTAAAATGAAACATAAGCTAATTGGGAGTATCTAATACAATACATTTAAAGGGAAGGTGGCGCGAAAAACATTTTTTTTATATAAATTTGTTTTTAGTATGTTATTAAAATAAATTGTATTTTTTCTGTTTTTGTGTTTTACTTTTTTCTTTTTTCTTAATTTTACTTCACTATGGGGGCTGCCATTTTTTTTTCATCTCTGTATGCGTCGATTAACGACACATACAGAGATGGAATACGGCACATACATCCCCATAGAGAATGCGAACGGGAGCCGCTCCATTCACTATAGTGTACGCCGTCTGTGTGCGCCGCTCCCACACAGTACAAAAGGAAGGTCTTCGGCAGAGCGACATCCGGCGCCATTTTCATGACCGGAAGCCGGTATTAAGATGACTACCTCCGGTCGCGGCTTCCGGACATATGTTCCAGGCAGCAAAGACGCGAGGAGTAGGATCGGAGGCAGCAGCGGCGGCAGGAGCAGGTAAGTTATGTTTGTGTATGTGATCTGTGTATTATGTTCGTGTTACACTGTCTGATTACCACTGTATCTAATCCTCCTACACTGTGTGCTGCCATTTTCTGAGTGAATGCACAGTGTAGGAGGATTAGAAGATTCAACCACCTCCTTCTCCTGGCACTAGCCAGGATAAGGAGGGGGGATTGTGTGAGCTCACTAGAGCGTGTGTGTCTACACCAAATTTGCAGCATAAAGCAATGTGGTTGCTTTACCACATTGCAATGCTGCAATTTTGGGAATTGCTCCCTCTAGTGACCAGCACATGGAAATGTTATAAATAAGAATCTGATTTATAATATTTCCTGACTTGTTAAAAAATTGAAAAAATTAAAACAATGTTTAATCACTTAAATACTAACTGTTTAACTGAAAAAAAAATCTAGCAACACATTCCCTTTAAAAATGAGAAATGTGTTTATTCTTTTTTTGTTTTTACAAGGTTCTATTTTCTTATTACTTTTGATTTCCAGGTATTCAAATACTTAAGCCATACTAAAATCTCACACTGTTTTATAACAGGCCTTGTCATTGGACCTAAAGCATAATACAAGTTGCTCTATCCAGCCC
Organism: Rhinoderma darwinii; assembly: GCF_050947455.1. Lineage (NCBI taxonomy): Eukaryota > Metazoa > Chordata > Amphibia > Anura > Rhinodermatidae > Rhinoderma > Rhinoderma darwinii. The sequence continues at coordinate 133,535,872 of NC_134687.1, read as the reverse complement.
GTGTTCTGTGCTGCATTACAGTAACTACAATGTGTGTGGCAGTGCGGCAAAGGTTACAGTTACAGCAGGAACCAGACTAAATATGCATTGCTTTTCAGGCTTGCCACAGTTGAGTTAAAACATTTTATTGATTGATGCAAGATTAGGATCAGACATAAAAGCCTACTGACAAACTCCCAGCGAGTCACACAGCGTTTATAAGTATGGTAAGGAATGTGGGCAAAATGATATGTAAAAGCAGAAACACAAGTTCAAAGACCACACAGTCTAAACAGAATATGGAGATAAAATACTGTCACTTTTCCTTAATTTCATTTAAACTGTGTTTTTACGCAGAGCACCAGTTTGAAAAATATGAAAATAAAAAAAAATAATATAATTTTGAATGTAAAGTACTACGCACATATTTCATACAGTAAAAATATTTGCTTAGTAATTTCTTGACATTGTTTTAAGGTTTTAAGTCCAGTAACAATCCTTAAAATAAGGTCAATTTCCTCATTACCTCAATTTACTGAAATGAATCCCTTCAGAACAAAAGACTGTTTGGTCAAGATGATTGAAGATACAGAATGATTGCTGTCTCTGTGCTATTTCTAGCGTGTTTCGATTACAGGACCACCTACAATCTCTGTATTCAGCTATTAAAAATTGTAAATTGTCTCCGAGGAATTTGTATATACTGTACAACATATAAGAAATGTGTATCTCATTTGTTAGAGAATTTAATTCCTACATAACCGCAACTGCTATTCATGTTGATACTATAGGATTATTTTTATGTGTGCGCACTTTAATCATTCAAATATGTGTGTCCTAAGCTTTGAACTGAAATACTCACATTAACCTGAGTAAGCAGGACTGAACGGAAAACCAAAGCTATCAGCAATATTCCTTTACAGTGAACATTCGGATCGGCAGACTTATTCAGGATCTCATGATGGGCTTGTTTCTAATATCATCTTGACTTTCTCTGAGAATCAAGAATTGTTCTGAGGATAATACTGTAGTAGTGATATACTCACCCAGAACCGGCTTCTCTTCAGCAGAATACCTTTATGTCTGGGCAGTAACTCATTCTCTTCTGTATGATTCTCCATAGGGTGACTCAACCCAATGTGCTGTAAATCTAAAATCTAGTATGAAATATCCCTTTTTAAATAGGCTCTGCAGGTACTGTGTTGCAGTGGCACTTGTTGCCATGCGATTCTGCACTTGATAGAGTAGGGACCCACTTTATAGTGGTCGCCATGAAGTGGCAAGTGGGCTTATACAGTTTGATCAAAATGTTTACTAAGAACCTCATGTTCGTACATTTTTTACATTTTCCTGAGCCGCAATAGATCAAGTATATCAAGTGGATGTGTGCTCCAGGTTTTCGTCTCTCCCCTTGTGGATATATATAGTCTGTCTCTTTTTTTTCTGGTACCAGCACTCCACCCATTTGGCTCAAGTGTTTTTAAATAGCAGGAGACTGCATAAGGCTTCATGCCGCGGACAGCTGGTCGTTTTTACGGGCCGTGCTCCCATAATAATGTATAGGAGCACGGTCTGTAAAATAAAAAAATAGGACATGTCCTATTTTTTTGGGCAGGTTTCTACGGCATGGACACCCTACCGTAGACATACGGGAAGGTGTCCGTCGGCCATAGAAATGAATGGGCCAGTAATTACGGAGCATAATTACGGTCCGTAATTACGGGTGATTTTACGGTCGTGTGCATGGTGCCTAAGGGTTTCTACCTATTTTGTTCTCAGTTTGGCCACGGAGACTACAAGGAAAGGTGAGCTTTTTCCATCTGTTCACTTTTTGAGGGGACGTGGCCCAGAGTCAAGGTGGCTTAGACTGGCAGCATGGGTGCTGCTAGTCTCCTGGGTTGCTCCCTCTGCAGTTACTGTGTTGCAGCGGCAGTTGTTGCCATGTGATACTGCATATGATAGAGTAGGGACCCACTTAAAAGTGGTCGCCATGAAGTGGCAAGTGGGCTTATACAATTTGATCAAAATGTTTACTAAGAAACTCATGTTCGTACGTTTTGTAAATTTTGCTGAACCGCAATAGATCAAGTATAGCAAGTGGATGTGTGGTCCAGGTTTTCTTTTCTCCCTTGTGGAGACTTAAATTTTAGAATTAAAAGTGAATATCTAAAATGTATATTTTCCATTTACTGCAAATTCTGAACCTGGTGAAATATCCAGTATTCAGTTGCATAGGAGTTCTACCAGGGCCGGCTTTAGGGTTGTGAGACCTGTACGGTCGCACAGGGTGCTTCAGTTGTCCCTAGTAGCTTCATGCTGATAGGACAGCGTCAGAGGTTCTGAGGAAGCTCCACCTCAGGAGAATCGCTGGTATAGACGCCCATTAGTATAATTAGAAAAAAGCTCATAACTTTTAAAATAATAAACTTTTTAGGACTCAATTTTCACTAGCATTATCAGTGTGACAGCGCCTATTAGATTAGCCAGGAGATTGGGCATTACTGAACTAGTGACAGATCCTCTTTAAGGGCTGGGTGGCATTTTTATAATGTAGCAGGTATCTAATTTCATAAAATATATCGGTATGGGGGTATAACATGATTTTTTTAACATTTTATAATTCATGTTTTCTTTATACATGTCAAAAGTGTGAAAGCTGTCATATCATCGAAAGGGTAAAAAAAGTGCATTAACATAGTTGCATAAATATAATACAATTATTTACATTTTATTTTTGCCTTTTGTTTGTATATTGTATTTGTTACTTAGCATGTGGGCACAGGTGTTGTCTGTCTGTGGACAAACATTTGCTTTAATACTTTTATTAAAACAATAAAGGATGTCATAAGTCGTGTCTTTTTTATTTTCCCCTTTCCAAATAAAACCATTAATGTTAGTTGCCTGCTTTCAACATTTCCTTTTTGTTCGACACATCCCCTGACAATAAATTGATCACAGGGTGTTTTGTGCTGGGACCCCATGTAATCAGCTGTGTCCTGGGAGGGAATCTGGCAGCAAGTGTTCTATTCTGCTACAGCGCCATTACAGAGGACATAAAGCGTTACACAGATCTCATTGAAATGAATGGGCTGTCCGTGTAATGCAGGGAGACGCTCCTTGTAACCACTCTCCTCTTTGGCTAATAGATAAGGTTCCTGAACTAGAGACCACTCTATTAAAGTCATTGTCTCATCAGAACCCATTTAGGAATGCACTCATGTTCCTGGCCCCCTTAGCAAACTGCTGGGGGATGCATTGTCTGCTAAGACATTTTGAATGCAGAAGCCTTCGCAGGGGACATGGTGGCATTTCAGATGATGTAATACATGGCATCTGTCAGAGCAGTCCCTGCTCCCCGTTCTAGTACAAAGAGAAGAGTCCCAAGCGGTGATCTATCTCTATAAGGGTATGTGCACACGACAGCGTAAAATTTGTCTGAAGTTACGGAGCTGTTTTCAGGAGAAAACAGCTCCTGAATTTCAGACGTTTTTGCATGTACTCGTGTTTTTCGCGGCGTCTTTTACGGACGTAATTGGAGCTGTTCTTCATTGGAGTCAATGAAAAACGGCTCCAAATACGTCCCAAGAAGTGTCCTGCACTTCTTTGACGCGGGTGTAATTTTACGCGCCGTCTTTTGACAGCGACGCGTAAAATTACACCTCGTCTGCACATAACATTGTAAAACCCATTGCAGACAATGGGCAGATGTTTGCCGACGTATTGGAGCCGTATTTTCAGGCGTGATTCGAGGTGTAAAACGCCTCCATTATGTCTGAAAATAGATCGTGTGCACATACCCTAACATCCAAAGCGGGGATCTATATCTATATGCCCCAAATCTTTCAGGTTACATATTAGTGAGTGTCATCATATACCATAAAGGAACCAAGCCAGGAGAATGAGATGATGAAAGAAATAGGTAATGATTGCTCTTTATTTGTAAAATGAAAAGACAATGTGCTCTTCTATGTCATTTCAAGTTTATTGCTTAAAAGTAGTTATTTCAGCATTTGAATGTATAATATTTCTGTAGATTTTAAGTCAGAGAAATCATATTATGTAGATGAAATTAGCCATTTAGTTCAAGCCTAGAACTGGTTGAAATTGCAAGTATTTAATAGGTCTTTATCCAATTGGCAGATCATCAGGATTATCATTAATTCAATCATCTCTATAGCTAAACTTGGTTAACTAAACTTCAGAAAAATATATAATTATGTAATTGCTTAGAATAGAATACTCATTCACTCATAGGTGTGCCACTGAACCTCCATTTATACTAATGTGGTTTGGAACATAGCACGTGGCTGCATTTTCGAAGCAATCTTATTTGCAAATCAGGATAATGTAGGAAAGTGTGGTCTGGGTATACTGTAAGATGATGATAAATTTAACCACATTGCCATTCGGAACTCTGCCACAGTTCATCTTCTGAAAGAGTTTTTTTTCCTGTAAAATATGTGAGCCCAAGACATTCCAGCAAGCTCAGACCTCCGGAGTGCATAAGTTGCTTCTTTTGCACCTCTGTCAAGAAGTAAAAGGTGTGAGCTACTAGTCCATTTGGACTTTTTCAGGCTCTTGACAAGAGTACTCGGGACAGGTGGGGTGGTTATTCAAGGTTATTGTTCTGTCCCTATTCACATTCCACCTCCTAATTTTTCCTAATACCATGTATACCTTATCAAAGTTGCTACCTGAGGATTTTCCTGCGACATGTGTTAAATTATTGTCAATTAGCCTCAATTGTTTGGCTCTATCAAATATCTGTAAAAGATCTGACCTGAAAGGAGCCGTAGGTTCAGACTGTAGAACTGCATAGCAATCACCATAATTTAAGATGTGATAACACATTTCAATATACTGAGAGCGGTCCACACTTCAATGTTTCCGCTTTTATCGTCTGAATAGCGGATTGGTCATCCAATTAGGCAGCTCTACTTAGATGGGCAGGGCTGTTGAGCTTAAAGAGGACCTGTCACTAATTTATTAATGCCCTATCTCCTAACTAATCTAATAAGCGCTATGATGCTGAAAACTACAGTGCAATTATTTTTTATTTTTTTTTAAATTATTTGCAAAGTTATGAGCATTTTTCTAAATATGCTAATTTGGCTATACTTGCCAAATGGGAGGTGACTCTTTTCACTCTGGTCAGTGTAATGTTTTCTGCATGACGCTGTCCAATCATCATGCAGATTGTCCCCCTTCCCTGCCTAGCAACACAGTGTGATCATATAATATACAGCTTCTATTCCCGACTGTGTTTTCAACTGGTGATATCTCAGGTTGTTTAACAGCTAGAACTGTGATCCTGGTGTCATATGAAAGATTAGAATCTCCTCTTTCATACACCACGACTGCTCTAGGTGGTCCACAGCCGGAGATATGGCTATTTGATGTGATCCCTCTTCCCTCCATCCTCAGTCTCTCACACTGTGTGAAACAGCTTCATGTTGATAGGGCAGCATCAGAAAAACCCACTTGTCAAGTATATCCTCATTTGCATATTTAGAAATAACTTTTAAAATAATAAAAATTTTCGGACACAATTTTCACTTGCATTATCAGTGTTACAGCGCCTATTAGATTAGCTGGGAGATTGGGCATTACTAAACTAGTGACAGATCCTCTTTAACTACAGGCACTAAACAGTGTGGACTTCATGGCTATTTTTGAAACTACGCTGTCACTCTGCCAAACAACACTAAAATGGTCAAAATGCAGCGCTTACAGTTTTTTTGGTTTTTTTCCATGCAGTTTTAATGGTACCCCTGAGGATATAGCTTGATAATACTGCTATTCAAACCCGTAGGGTTCAAACATACTGGTTGAGAAGGTGTACCTGGTATTAGGAAAAATTAGGAGATGGAATGTGAATAGGGAGAGAACACTAACCTTGAATAACCACCCCCACCTGTACCGAGTACTCTTGTCAAGAGACAGAAAAAGTCCAAATGGACTAGTAGCTCACACCTTTTAATGATAAGTTGTTTTTAATCGTCTTAGTCAGGCAGATTAATGCGTTAGCAGAATAGACGGATACTACAGTCATAAATTATATTTTCAGTTCAATCTGTCTAGAAGTATGTTCATAGTTTAATATGATATAACAAGATATTTGTACAGAAGCACATAAACATTTCATACTGTCATAAATGGTAGTATAAATTCAGAATTGTAGGGCTTAGGGGAATATACGCTATTTTCCACATTAGAAACCTGCCATATTTAAAATTTGTGGAGTGTAATTTAGCATTATCTTTTGTGAAGGTATTATAAGGGGCATAACATGTAACCAAAACTTGGATTTGGGCCCAATCCTACCATGATCACCATTAACAGTAAAAGGGGTTAGAACATGAAAAGCTTATTATTATTATTATTGTGTCTTTCTGATAATGCACAGGGTAATGCACACAGTGATGTCACAATCTCACAGTACAGGCATAATGCACACAGTGATGTCACAGCAAAGAGATGATGCACGTAGAATAATCACAGTAAAAGGCGAATTATAGGGGTTTTATGAGTTAATCATAAAAGTGGCCAAGGGGGGAATGCAATAAAAAGGAGGCATTACTCCTCTGACAGATCCCACAGCATTCCAGTTTAGCTGCTACAGTCCTCCCCACAGCTGTTTGTTGACATGGCTACAGCAATAAGGTGTCCATATACCCACGTGATCGCTGCAGCTAATCGCTGGCCTCCGTGGGTATACAGCATTTTATATATATAAAATTGAAAAAGAAATTAAAATACAAAAAAAATAAAATTTTATTTCTTAGTTTAGTGTAGCAAAAAATTGAATAGCAGAAACCACAGAGTGTTCACTGCAGAACAGGTGTATGCCTTGTTGTGCTCTAGCAGTTCCGGCAGCGGTACGGATACTGCGTCAGAAGCAGAACTTGGCTCAGAGAGCGACACAGGTTCTGCTTCTGCCACTGGACCCCCCAGCCCTATGGTGGTGGACGCAGCTGTCACCGGTGAAGGGTTAGGAGCAAGGCCTAGTAATGCAGTCCCTCCCGCAGTGTGGGATCCTGCAGTTTCTTTCTCCCCCCAAATTCTGCCATTTACAGCGACTCCAGGCATCAACACTGATGTCGCAAATTTTACCCCCTACAATTGTTTTCATTTGTTTATAGGCGATCAGGTCCTGGAACTAATTGTCTAGCAGACAAATTTATACGCCAGGCAATTTGCCACCCAAAATCCAAGGTCTTTGTAAAGGGTTTGCCAGACACAGGTTCTGTGTCGACGCCCGGGGTTAATAAGCCCTCATCAGCTCCAAGGTCTGCTAGAGTGACGCGATCTGTTACCACTCAGGCTTGCAGGCTGAGGAGAGGGAGAACCTATCACAGCCTGGCCTGATGGTTCTAGCTCCCGCCCTTGGTCTATTTATACCCTCACTTGCAGCATGCTCCTTGCCTGTGATTGTCTGGTTTCCTGGCTCCGCGATTCCTGCTATTCACCCGATTGACCACTTTACTTATTGACCCTGACTTGCCTGACTATTCTCCTGCTCTGATTTTGCTGCTACGTACTCCCCTGGTTTGATTCGGCTCGTTCACCACTGCCTGTTGCTCACAGTGTCTCAGTGGGCAACTGCCCCTACCCCCCCTTGCTTCTGTGTGCCCTTGTCTTGTGTTGTCTATCTTGCACTTACTGAGCGTAGGGACCGTCGCCCAGTTGTACGCCGTCACTTAGGACGGGCCGTGCAAGTAGGCAGAGACTGAGTTGCGGATAGATTAGGGCTCACCTGTCTGTCTCCCTTCCCCAATTCAGTACATAATCACAGGCCCCATACCTTTTCTTACCATGGTCTCTGACTCTACTATGGACCCCCTTGAGGCCCTGGCTCAGCAAATGCAGGGTTTCTCCCTACAGGTCCAAGACCTCGCTCAGAGGTTCAACCAGCGTGATGCTACCCAGGTAGTGCCCTTCCCCCTACCTCTTGAACCCCACCTCAAGTTGCCTGATCGGTTCTCAGGGGACCGGAGGACCTTTTTCTCTTTTCGGGAGAGTTGTAGACTCTATTTCCGATTAAGACCCCACTCCTCAGGTTCCGAGAGCCAGCGAGAGGGTATAATTAGGTCCCGGCTCCAGTACGGCTCCCAGGAATGGGCCTTCTCCTTGGCTCCTGATGCCCCTGAACTTTCTTCTGTTTACATTTTTTTTTCTGCTCTCGGGCTCATCTATGACGGGACTGACAAGACTGCCTTGGCCGAGAGTCAGTTGGTGACCTTACCACAGGGTAAGAGACCCGTTGAGGAGTACTGTTCTGACTTTAGGAAGTGGTGTGTAGTTTCTCAGTGGAATGACCCTGCCTTGAGGTGCCAGTTTAGATTGGGTCTGTCGAACGCCCTGAAAGACCTGTTAGTTAACTATCCCTCCTCAGACTCTCTAGATCAGGCTATGGCTTTAGCGGTATGTCTTGACCGACATCTCAGGGAACGACGACTTGAACGTTCGGGTGCCTTCACCTTTGGCTCCCCCATGATGGCTCCAGAGGTTCCGTTGCTTCGTTCTTCCACGGAGAACTCGGATGTACAGATGCAACTCGAGGCCTCCGTGTCTCCCCAACAACGTAGAGATTTCCGCAGGAGGAATGGTCTCTGCTTCTAATGTGGGGATGACAAGCATCAATTGAACTCCTGTCCCAGGCACAAGAATAAGCAGCCGTAAAACTTCCACGCCTAAGTGACCATCAGGGAGGTCGCTTGGGCGCACAGGTATTTCCCGTAAACATGAAGCCTAATAAAATCTTGCTTCCCTTTCAGGTTTCTTTTGATGGTAGGTCTGCCACCGGGAGTGCCTTCGTGGATTCAGGGTCTGCTGCTAATATTATGTCTGTGGAATTTGCTATGTCTCTAGCTATGCCACTAATTGATTTGCCTAAACCTGTCCCGGTAGTGGGTATAGACTCCACACCGCTTGCCAATGGTTATTTTATGCAGCATACCCCTGTTTTTGAACTCATTGTTGGCTCCATTCATTTGGAGCAGTGTTCTGTGTTAGTGATGCAGGGGTTATCGTCCGATTTGATTTTAGGCCTCCCTTGGTTGCAGACGCATAATGCCACTTTTAACTGGAATACTGGTGATCTTACTAAATGGGGTAATGAATGCATGACGTCATGTTTTTCTATTAATTTGTTTTCTCTCGTTGAGGAGGTGATCACTCTACCTGAGTTTATTCAGGACTTCGCTAATGTCTTTTCTAAAAGAGCCTCCGAAGAGTTACCTCCTCATAGAGAGTACGATTGTGCAATCGATTTGGTACTAGGAGCAAGGCTCCCTAAAGGTAGGATATTTAATCTCTCTTGTCCTGAACGTGAAGCCATGAGAGGTTATATCCAGGAAAGCCTGGCCTAGGGTTACATTCGCCCCTCTACTTCTCCGGTAGGTGCTGGCTTCTTCTTCGTGGGGAAGAAGGATGGTGGTCTTAGGCCATGCATCGATTACCAAAATTTAAATAAGATCACTGTAAGGAACCAATATCCCCTTCCTTTGATTCCTGATCTCTTCAATCAGGTTCAGGGGGCCCAATGTTTCTCTAAGTTCGATCTTCGGGGGGCTTATAACCTCATCCGGATCAAAGAGGGGGGTGAGTGGAAGACCGCGTTTAGTACACCCGAAGGTCATTTCGAATATCTCGTCATGCCCTTTGGGTTGTGTAATGCTCCCGCGGTCTTCCAGAATTTCATAAATGAGATTTTAAGAGACTATCTGGGGGTATTTCTTGTAGTGTACCTTGATGATATACTTGTGTTTTCCAAGGACTGGTCCTCCCACATTGAGCATGTCAGAAAGGTGCTCCAGGCCCTTCGGAAAAACAAACTCTTTGCAAAATCCGAAAAATGTGTGTTTGGGTTGCAGGAGATACCATTTTTGGGTCAAATCCTCACTCCTAACGAATTCCGCATGGACCCTGCCAAGGTTCAGGCTGTGGCAGAATGGGTCCGCCCTGCCTCCCTGAAGGCCTTACAGTGTTTCCTGGGGTTTGCTAATTATTGCAGGAGATTTATTGCTAACTTCTCGGTCATCGCTAAGCCTCTTACGGACCTCACTTGTAAAGGTGCTGATCTCCTCCACTGGCCTCCGGAGGCGGTCCAGGCTTTTGAGGTCCTTAAGAGGTGCTTTGTCTCTGCCCCAGTGCTGATTCAGCCTAACCAAATGGAGCCATTCATCGTGGAGGTTGATGCCTCTGAGGTGGGAGGGGGTGCTGTTTTGTCCCAGGGTACTAGGTCTCTCACCCATCTGCGTCCCTGTGCCTACTTCTCCAGGAAGTTCTCCTCCACCGAGAGAAATTATGACGTTGGCAACCGCGAACTCCTAGCCATTAAATGGGCATTTGAAGAGTGGCGCCACTTCCTGGAGGGGGCTAGGCACCAGGTAACGGTCCTTATTGACCACAAGAATCTGGTTTTCCTAGAATCTGCCTGGAGGCTAAACCCAAGACAAGCTCAATGGGCGTTGTTTTTTTACGAGATTCAACTTTGTGGTTACCTATAGGGCTGGGTCAAAAAAAATTACAGCTGATGCTCTGTCGCGTAGCTTCATGGCTAGCCCTCCTCCTGAGGAGGACCCTGCTTGTACTTTGCCCCCAGGTATAATCATATCCTCCCTGGATTCAGACTTAGTCTCCGAAATTTCGGCTGATCAAGGTTCTGCTCCCAAGAAGCTTTCTGAGAACAAGCTGTTTGTTCCCCTGCAATTCCAGCTAAGGTTGCTCAGGGAGAATCATGACTCTGCACTCTCTGGTCATCCAGACATCCTGGGTACCAAGCACCTTATTTCTAGAACCTATTGGTGGCCTGCGTTGCTTAAAGACGTTAAGGCCTACGTCGCCGCTTGTGAAATTTGTGCTAGGTCTAAGACTCCCAGGTCCCGACCTGCGGGCTTACTATGTTCTTTGCCCATTCCCCAGAGACCTTGGACCCATATCTCCATTCATTTTATCACCGATCTACCTCCATCCCAAGGCAAGTCGGTGGTGTGGGTTGTAGAAGACCGCTTCAGTAAGATGTGCCACTTTGTACCCCTCAAGAAAACTACCCAATGCCAAGACATTAGCTACCTTGTTTGTCAAACACATCCTGCGTCTCCATGGGTTCCCGGTCAATATTGTTTCTGACAGAGGGGTACAATTTGTTTCATTATTTTGGAGAGCTTTCTGTAAGAAGCTGGAGATTTATCTGTCCTTTTCCTCGGCCTTCCATCCTGAAACTAATGGCCAAACTGAGAGGACTAATCAGTCTCTAGAACAAAACTTAAGGTGTTTTATCTCAGACTGTCGAAATGATTGGGTCTCCTTCATTCCCCTCACCGAATTTTCCCTTAATAACTTGGTCAGTAACTCGTCGGGGGTCTCCCCCTTCTTCTGTAATTTTGGGTTTAATCCACGGTTCTCCTCCGTGTCACCTGGTGGTTCCAACAATCCCGAGGTAGATGTCGTTCATCGAGAACTGTGCACAGTCTGGGCCCAGGTTCAGAAGAACCTTGAGGCATCCCAGAACATCCAAAAGACTCAGGCAGATAAAAGACGTTCAACTAACCCCTTATTTGTGGTCGGGGATCTGGTGTGGCTGTCTTCTAAATATTTGCGCCTTAAAGTACCGTCCAAGAAATTTGCTCCCCGGTATATAGGGCCGTACAAAATCATTGAGGTCCTCAACCCTGTCTCCTTCCGGCTGGAGTTACCCCCATCTTTTCAGATACACAACGTGTTCCATGCCTCCCTCTTGAAAAGCTGCTCCCCGTCTTTGGCTTCATCGAGGAAACCTCCGGTCCCTGTTCTCACTCCGGATGGGGTAGAATTCGAGGTAGCCAAGATTGTGGACAGCAGGATGGTCCAAGGCTCCCTCCAGTACTTGGTCCATTGGAGAGGATACGGGCCTGAGGAGAGGACTTGGGTACCTGCCCGGGATGTTCACGCCGGTATATTGCTCAGGAAGTTTCATCTTCGGTTCCCCAACATGCCAGGCCCACCTAGGAAGCGTCCAGTGGCCCCTCATAAAGGGGGGGTACTGTAAAGGGTTTGCCAGAGACAGGTTCTGTGTCGACACCCAGGGTTAATCAGCCCTCATCAGCTCCAAGGTCTGCTAGAGTGACGCGATCTGTTACCACTCAGGCTTGCAGGCTGAGGAGAGGGAGAACCTATCACAGTCTGGCCTGACGGTTCTAGCTCCCGCCCTTGGTCTATTTATACCCCCACTTGCAGCATGCTCCTTGCCTGTGATTGTCTGGTTTCCTGGCTCTGCGATTCCTGCTATTCACCCGACTGACCGCTTTACTTATTGACCCTGACTTGCCAGACTATTCTCCTGCTCTGATTTTACTACGTACTCCCCTGGTTTGATTCAGCTCGTTCACCACTGCCTGTTGCTCACGGTGTCTCCATGGGCAACTGCCCCTTCCCCCTCCCTTGCTTCTGTGTGCCCTTGTCTTGTGTTGTCTGTCTTGCACTTACTGAGCGTAGGGACCGTCGCCCAGTTGTACGCCGTCACTTAGGACAGGTCGTGCAAGTAGGCAGAGACTGAGTTGTGGATAAATTAGGGCTCACCTGTCCGTCTCCCTACCCCGATTTATTACAGTCTTACTATGCCGGAGGATGGATCCCCACAACCGTCTGTGAGACCCCTCATCACCCTCCTATCTGAGTCATTTGTAAATTTATACACCCCAGGCCAAAAAATAGCGGTAGACGAGTCCCTTATGTCCTTCAAGGACCGTCTATCATTTCGCCAATACATCCCCTCCAAAAGAGGCCGATACGTTGTGAAACTTTATAAGGTGTGCAAGAGCACAACGGGCTACACCTGTGACTTTTTTATATATGAGGGCAGGGACTGCCACCTTAATCCCCCAGGATGCCCTGAGGATGTTGGCATTAGTGGGAAAATTGTCTGGGAACTCATGGTGCCATTCCTACAAAAAGGGTACCATGTGTATACGGACAATTATTACACCAGTGTCCCGCTGTAGAAGTCCCTCCATGCTGCTATTACAGGGGCTTGTGGGATGGTATGCAAAAATAGAGTCGGCTTCCCTCAACAACTGGTCCAGGCGAACAGAAAGGGGTGCAATACTCTCATTTGCAAGCGACCAGTTGCTGGCTTTCAAATGGGGTGATATAAAGGAGGTGTACATGCTGACCACCGTGCATGAAGACACCACAGTGGCAGTGAGGGAGAGGGGAGCTACCTCTGATAAGAGGAAACCGGTCTGCGTGGTAGACTATAATAAGTTCATGGGGGGAGTCTATCTATCTGACCAGGTCCTACAACTGTATTTGGTCAAGTGCAAAACTAGGGCCTGGTATAAAAAGGTAGCGATCTACCTCATCCAGATGGCCACTTATAACAGTTATGTGCTCTACAAGACCCAGGGAATGCTCAGTTTCCTTCAATATCAGGAGAACATTATATAGCGCCTCCTGTTTGATTCCCCGCACTTGGAGAATCCTTTGAGTCAGAGGAAGTCAAAAGGCTCACTGAGCGCCACTTCCTTCACCCCGTCCCTGCCACTGAGAATAAGGAATACCCCCAAAGGAGATGCCGGGTGTGTAGTAAACATGGAAGGAGGAGGGATACCCGCTTTTACTGCCTCATGTGCCCTTCAAATCTAGGCCTGTGCAACTTCCCCTGTTTTGAGACCTATCACATGGTTTCTAATTATTGATTTTATATATAATTTAGAGAACACCAAAAAGGGTGGGGTGGGGGATTCATTTTAGGGAGTCAATTTCATTTATTCATATTTTTTGTTTCGTTTCTGGGCTTTCCAAGGGAGGGAGGGATTCTCACGGGGAGGTAGTAAAGTTTATTTATTTCAGACTGTAAAACTAATTTTCCCCTTTTTGATTTTTTTTTATACATTTCTTGGACAATTAAATCCAGGACTTGATCACTCACAAATGAATACTGTTTATTGTGCAGGAGCCCACATCTGTCTATTCAGAACATGGACCCCCACAAGTGTTCTTGAAATAAAAAATAAATGTGGGCATTGCATTTATTAGTAGATAAATCCAACACCTGCGGCCTAAGCCGCCCCTGAATTAGTGGAAGTCGTGCATTTTAGCAATGATTACAAGAATAAATTGAGGATGTATTTCCTTTTTCTTATGACTATGCTAAGCCACATACAGCGGTTACATTCCTAATTCTGTACCGTGATATGGGCATGATATTTTTTTTGGGGAGGAACTCTAATAATTGAGCTGTTCCTTATCAATACACCATGGGCTTTGTTACAGTTCTTCTGGAAATACTGACATCATTGGGATTAGTGATCCTTTACTGTTCCTATGATGGTTTTGGACGCTGCCCCTTTATATATTCTGTAGGTGATTGGTTATGGTGTACCGCGTCACTTGGCACGTTCGTCACTCATAAGGATTGATGGAGCCAAAGAGACGTTGTACAACCAGTTACTGAAAAAAAAAAAGTGAGTCATGGCAGCCCTGCAGGTTTTCTATCTAGTGAACAGACTCGAGTTTGCAACATAGTTGGATACATTTTCCTCCATTTGTTTGAAGATATTGCCCGTCACTCCAGTACAGTTTATTTTTTCCTCTCGAACTGATTTTATAGCGACATACATCCATTATGAATACACGGCTTCACTTCTCTTCTGTATGCCGCACAAATTTATTAATGTGGCATATTTCTAACAAAATAACCTTCTACCATGTCTCCTCTATTTTATCTGGAAACATAATAAGAATTTGAATAAAATTGATTTACCCATAGTGTCTGAAATAATACACTTATTTCCTCCTTTAAAAAATTTTTGGTCCGCATGCTCACTACACCACTAGATGAATACCTTTAGAGGTTTAGATTTTAAAATGGGGTAATTTATGCGTGTTTTTTTTTTCTGTTCAGGCAACTCAATGCCTCTAAATGCATTATATGGGGCTTAGAATTTATTCAATTGTGCCCTGAAAGCCAAAGGGTGCGCCCTCTCTTTTTGGCCCAGTCACACGTCTAATAAGCAGATTGGGGCAACAATGGGAATATTTTTGAAAGCAGGAGAAACAGAGTGATAGATTTTGTGGTGTGTTTCTTCATTTTCATGTTCGCTTTACAAAGAAATCGGTCTTCAAACTGATACTTTTATGAAAAAGGTGAAATTTAATTTTTTTTCACCTGCTATGCATTAAATTTAGAAAAAAACTGTGGGGTCGAAATACTTACTATACCCCTAGATAAATACATTAAGGGGTCTAGTCTTCTAAATGGGGTCATTTGTGGGGGTTTCCATCATTCTGAGACCTATGAGCCTCTGAAAACCTGGCTTGGTGCAGGAAAACAAAATGTACTTACACATCGAATAATAATTTTATACATTTTGAAGTCTAAATTGCTAAATGTTTTTGTTTTTTTACAAAAGTGCTGCCAAAATAGAGTAAAGAGATGGAAATATGTAACAGTATGTGTGTACATATGTGACATATTGCCGTTAAAAATAGGGAAAATTTTTCTATTTTTTTATTAATTTCCGCAAATCGTATCAGTCTACTTTTACCACTAAAATAAAGTACAACATGTGACAAAAAAAAACAATGTCAGAACTACTTGGATATTCAAAACTTTCGCAGAGTTAGTCTCTGATAAAGTCAGACATAAAGTCAGACATACCAGATTTGACAAATCTGGTTTGGTCATTAAGGTCCAAACAAGCTTGGTCATTAAGGGGTTAAGAAACGAATTAGCATAAATCTAACATTTCTCATAACTTGCTCAAAAATTATTGTTTTTCAAAATAAAAACCACTGCTGTTATCTACATTACAGCACCTATCAGATTATTTAGGAGATAGGGCACTTATAATCTGGTGACAGAGCCTCTTTAAAATGATACGATCGGCAGATGATTCTATGAACGCTTGTCTGCCCGATAATCGCCCAGTGTAAAAAGGCCTGTAGTTAAGTCCCCGCAGCTTGGAAAGGATACAAGCCAACCCTCATGGTAAATACATAGCACAGGAATAATACATACAAAAATGTTAACATAGACACAATGAAATCACAGCACAGGAAAAAAGAAATAACGTTGCCTCAGTGCAGATATAATGTACACATTGATGTCACAGCACAGGAATAATTCATATAGTGATGTCACAGCAAGGAATAATGCAAAAAGTGATCCTGCATTGGAGGGATAATGCACACAACAGGGGCATGAAAAAGCAACAAAAGGACTCTAGAGCAAAACATGAAAAAGCGCCCCATTCAATAATCATCACTAACTGCACCTTACCTGTGAGTGGTGGTTGGTCTTTATAATAACCGCTATGCCTAGAACCTGGTAGCTACACCCATAACTATTATTCTACATAGCCACACCTCATCCTACCCATTCTTTTAAATTAATTGAAGCAACAGTGTTGTCTGGTTAACAGTTGTAGGAGACTTTGTTTCTGAAAAAGAATATCTTCTAAAATAAAAAATACTTCTGCATAGTTATATAATTCGTCCCCTGTAAAGGGAAGATTGAGATTAAATTCAGGAATAATGATAAGTACTTTGAAAGTGATTAACAGCAAAACTTCTAGAGAAAGGTTTTTAGATTTTACCCTAGGAATAGGTATATTATATATGATGCATTAATTATACTTCAAGAACTTTACATTTATAAGTATAGTAAATATAGCAGTAATGCATTTTAAATGAATCCATATATTCAATGTTTGCGTATATATTAGCGCTCGCAGAGTAAGGGTATGTGCACACGCTTACTAAAAAACTTCTGAAAATACAGAGCTGTTTTCAAGGGAAAACAACTCCTGATTTTCAGATATTTTTTAAGGCACTCGCGATTTTCGCTGCGTTTATCACGGCAGTTTTTGGAGCTTTTCTTTCTATAAAGTCAATGAAAAACGGCTCCAAAAACGTCCCAAGAAGTGACATGCACTTGTTTTTCGCACGCGTCTTTTTACGTGCCGTTTTTGGAAAAATAGGTGTAAAAAAATGCCCCGTTGGAACAGAACGCCGTATTTCCCCTTGAAATCAATAGGCAGATGTTTGTAGGCATTCTGTTTCCGTTTTTTCAGGTGTTTTTCGAGGCGTAAATCCCCCGAAATACGCCTGAAAACACTTCTTGTGAACATACCCTAATGCTGCTTCTACGTGTCTGTTCAATTACACTGCAGTGAAATTCTTATTACTCTCCCAGTGCTGCTCCAAACTCATAAAAAGACACAAGTATCATAGTTAGTTCTACATTATTGTTCCAAACTACACTGCAACTTATGTTTTATTTCGTTTTATGGAGAATAATATAAAATAAAAACATAATGCAATAATTCAATCTTCACAGTGATTACAAACCATACAGCAAGTTTACTAAGAACTTCTGGTAGAGATTCCCAAAAGAAAAGTCATTACTGTCAGGTTTGAACCCTGAACTATAACAATAAAACCCTGAGAAAAAACCCTGAAAAAAAACCTTGCAAATAGAAATCTTGAGAGTAAGATTTACAGTACCTGACATACATGCATTCGGTCTAAACGGAAAATATTTCTAATTGTACCCAGTTGTGCTCTTTTTCTATTTCCTGATATCTCACATACTCATAATGATGGTTATCAATGAGAGAAATGAGGAGGCAGATAAGAAAATGGGAATGATGCAAATCCTGATCACCTAAATATCATTCATGTTGGTCAAGCATGTGTGTGGCAAAATTGAAAAATTATCTTCTTGCACAATGCTTTGGTTGTCAAGAATAGTCCTAGAATAGCAATTTTAAGCCCAACTGTCACAAGATACTTCTTATCAGTGCTGGCAATTGTGAGTAAATGTTTGTTTTACAATGTGATACCTCTCTGCCTTAAAATGGAAAACAGATGTTAAAAGAAGCTAAAACTTATCTACATATGTTGTACTTTTTGTTTTCTTTTTTTATATATAAAGGAAACTGTTATTATTGTATTCGTTAGGCATATACATCACACGAGCGTGTCAGATTTGTGTGTATAAAAAACACATAATTTTTCCTACATTTCCTGTCCGTGTGCATTGTGAATTGCCATCAGTGTGCTTTGCGTGTGACGTGTTTTTCACGTCCATGCAAGAACTTCTTTTTTATTTTTGTTTATTTCTCTGCTTTTCTATGTAACTGATGCGTGAAACACGGACAGCACACGGATGTTGCCCGTGTGCTGTCACTGATTTCCATGCATCCATAGACTTCAATTGGCGACTAGGTGCGCAAAAACGCAACAATATAGGACATGCAGTGAGTTTTCACGCAACGAACACTCGCTGCGTGAAAGCTCACGCATGTCTGAATAGCCCCATTGAAATTAATGGGTCCATGTGCTGTGAGTTATTTTAACGCAAAGCACACGTGACGAGTATTATGCTCGTCTGAATGAGCCCTAAATTACAAATATTAATCCTTTATAAATAAAACTAGGATTATATTTTATTCACTTCTCACCACTTAGGATTGTTCATGCAGTCGCAATGTGACTTGTGTGGTATGAATCCACAATGTGACAATTCTATTAGGCCATACTGTACTGTACCTCTGTAAAATGGAAAGCCAACAGAGTCAACCAAAGGTACTTCTTAGAGATTCATGTATTACCAAGGTATTCTTCCCTAGACACACTGCTTGATCTGATTCTATTTTTACATTAGTTTGCTTCTGATCAGTGGACAGAGAAAAGATGGGCTCCTCTTCAAGAACAATATGTGTATAGCCTCTTTCTCTGGTGATTCAATAGTGCCATGGGTAGTCTGGGGCTTAGGTCCGTAATATGGACTGTTAAATATGTGTGCAAGATTCCCGTCTCTCACATGTAGTTTAGTAGACAGTAAGAAGCATCCAGAGTTGACATTCATATTTGGGAGAAGGGTTGGTGGGGTGTAACCATATTTACTACCAGAACTTCCATCCGCTAAGGAGAGGAAAATTGACAAAATGGCTTCATAGATGCTACAAAACAACTTTATATATAGTGGTTTACAGTGTGATTTGCAAAGAGAGAAGAAAAATTACATTGCAATGTAAATTGTAGGCAATTGAGAAATCAACATTGCCAATATTATGGAAAATATGTCAAGATAGAGTAGGTGTTATTCATAAACAAGATATACATTCTGAGGATATTTACTAAACAAATGCAGCTGTTGGAACTGTTGATACTGATCTGCTTTACTTGGTTATATGGCTATTTGTATGACATTTCTTGTACTGTGACTGAAATGTACTGCAAAAACAAGTCTCAGTTTTGAAAGAGGAGCTACCTTCAGAAGAAAGGGCATTTTAATTCAAAGGCAATTGGGCTGACCGGATGAGCTACTGCTCAATTCCAATGGCAAAGACCCAAAGTTTTCAACTGATATTTTTTATGATATCTTTGGATGGCAGAACTCGCCATTCTGAGTTACCATGGAGTGACACAGAAGGCTTTGGGTATAAAAAAAAATGTTAAAAGTGTAATTTTTACACAGCACAATTCTTAGTGACATCCACGTTATGGATTGCAGGTTTTATTAAGTAACTGTAATGATGGGGGTAAGGAAACAGACAAGTGAGCCCTAATCTACCCGCCACTCAGTCCCTGCCTACTTGCAACGACCCGCCCTAGGCGACGGGGTACAACTGGGCGACGGTCCCTACGCTCAATAAGTGCACGACAGACAAACAGACAAGGGTACACAGAAGCAAGGAAAAAGGGGCAGTTGCCCACGGCAACACCGTGAGCAACAAGAGTGGTGAACGAGCCGAGTCAAACCAGGAGTGTACGAGGTACCAAACGCAGAGCAGGAGAGTAGTGAACAAGCCGAGTCAAACCAGGAGTGTACGAGGTACCAAACGCAGAGCAGGAGAGTAGTCAGTAAGCCAGGGTCAATATGAAGCAGGGTCAAATAGTTCAAGAAGCTGCAGCAGGGCCAGGAAACCAAATGAGAAGAATCACAAGCAAGGAGGAACAGGAAAGGCAGGTATAAATAGACAGAGGGTGGGAGCTAGCTCCATCTGGCCAGGCTGTGATAGGCTCTCCCACTCCTATGCCTGCCATCCTAAGTGGTGGAAGATGGAGTCAGTCTCACAGACATAGAAGCAGGTGCATACTGATTACCTATGGGCGTAGATACAGAAGCTGTGCCTGGCAGACCCTTAACAGTAGCACTAAATTATTGTTGTGCCATACATGCTAATGTAGTTATATATTGTACAAATAACTTTACATATGCAAAATCTATCTAAAGTTATGTGCACATTAAAATTCTACCCTATTTGCCCTTATCATCAATAGATGACAGTAGATAATGGGTGAAGTGTAAAAATATACGAGCCCTTGGAGTGAATTTTTGTTTTTACTCAGAGGTGGATAATAGGGAAGCCAAAAGGGCAAATGCCCTGAAACCTCCACCTTCTATGGCCTTTCACTCTATTCCTCAGCACGATTTACAGTGATTACAAATTTCTGATTTGATTTGGCGTTGAAACCCAAGATCTAAGCACTATTAAATGAGTTTTGTATATGCACAGTTATTTAGACATTGTACAGCATGTCAGTATTATTAGTGCACTGTATGGCACTATTCTCTAGCTACTATATAGTTCTGTTATTTTCTCATTGTGTTAGAATATTTTTTAATTTTTTTAATTGCAATATATTTAGGTAGCCTTCTTCTGAGCTAGAACTCTGTCCATTCCTTAAAAAAAAAAAGGAAGAATCCCACAAACTGTTTTGCCCAGGGCCTTCCACAGACCCTGATCTGGCCCTGTTTTCATGACCAGTATGTACTGTATGATAAAGATAAATGATGAATGTATAAGTAAGAACTGCTATATATTCAAGACAGAGGTAATAAGAAAGTGCAACTAAAAAATATAATGCCTTGTAAACAAATCAATAAAATCATGTCATCCTCTAAAACCTAGTTTCTCAATTGGTGGCATGTGTACCATAGGGGGTATGTGGCACAAGTCTAGGGGATGTTTGTAGTGCCTCCAGGCCATGCTTCTCTTGTAGACTTCTGTTTTCCCTGTTGCGGGCTGCTTTCTTTATCTGGGCACTGTTGCAATGTGGTTATATTATGTGAGCACTCTTACAGGATGCTTCAAACTTGAATAAGGGCAAAAGCATCAGTTACTACCTTGGGGTACTTAAAATAAGTAAAATGTAGGTATTACATAGGTTGACAAAGTGTATAATTATTTATAAGCCACATTACTTTATAATTTTTCTATGTATAAAAAAAACAAAAACAAAAGAAGACTGGAGGTGATGCCAGAGTTTTATTTGCCATTAACTTCTAAAAATGATATACAAAACATCAAAATTAACTTACCTCTGCCCCTCCGTCCTCACATACTTACTACTGAAATACTAAAATCCTATTTTGGAATATAAAGCAACAATTTGCCTCTAATACTTTCCATACAGAATGACTATACTTGCCCTGGTACTTCTACCATCCAAATTATTAGATATTTAGTAAATTACACCACTTTGCGATGTTTCTACAAGAGTGACCTATAAAACTGGGGCACATGTAATAAAAAAAGAGGAACAGTGTGTGGTCCATGCGTTTTGTTTATTAAATGACCTCAGAGATTGATTTCATATCTAAGTAGAGTCCTTGTTAAGAAGACATCATTGTTATATTTAATAATGAATAAGGTAAATGGTGCAGTTTTATTTTTTTCAGAACCAGACTTCTGCAGTCTGTGCCAAGATTTTTAAATGTTTCTCTTTAATGGATAACACATTGTGGGTGGCAGATTCAAAGAGGGAAGGAAAATATGATAACCATGTCCAGTTGAATATGTTTTTAGATTTCCTACGAGAAAGAGGAAACTATATTTGCTAAACTAAATGGTTCAACTAAATATTGCACCTACAGTCAATGTACAAAGATAATAAATAATGTCAAAAACATATACCAGAAATGGACATTTTTATATTGTGCTTCTGTTTTCAACACTAAACTATGTGTAACTAGAATAAAAATGTATTTACAATTTCTCCTTGTTTTAAGACATCTGACTCCAATGGATAACCTGAAGAATTTCTATTGTGTATAATTTAAGCAAAGAAATATATGTAATTATCTTTACATTATTACATATGCACAACCATACTGCATTAGGCAATATGGTGTTATGTTTAGCAAGCATGTTCCATTTGTACTGCTCTTATCACCCACAGATTTACAGCTCACATCAGCTCAACATGTTAGGCTTCGTTCACATCTGCGTTGGGACTCCATTCATAGGTTCCGTCGGACCTTCCCATCAGGGGAACCCTCCAACGGATTCCAAACTGAAACAAATGGAAACCATAGGTTTCCGTTTGCATCACCATTGATTTCAATGGTGACGGATCCGGTGAAAATGGATTCCGTTTGTCACCTTTGTGTAAGGCTTCCGTTGTTTTGATGGAATCAATACCATAGTCGATTGCGCTATTCATTCCATCAAAACGATGAAACCCTTAAACAACGATGACAAACAAAAAACATTTGCACCGGGGATCTGTCACCATTGAAATCAATGGTGATGCAAACGGAAATCCTACGGTTTCCGTTTGTTTCAGTTTGGATTCTGTTTATAGGTTCCTCTGACAGAATGGTCTGATGGAATGCATGAACGGAGTCCCAACACAAATGTGAACGAAGTCTTACCTAAGACTAAGAGTACTGCATCCTTGCTGGACACATCATGCACATAGGTACAATTAGCATAGAGAGTGACAGTATATACTTATCACTTTTCATGTGGGGAAACTAAACTATGGACAAAAAGCTAACAAGCATTGGAGATGTGACTTCATTGAGTCTAAATGGACTAAATGTTGAAGGACAGTTGTTGCTTGAGAATGTTACGTTTTGTGCCAAAAATCTAAAGGAATAAAGTAGTAATAGGTGGAAGTAAAAAAAGAAAAAAGAAAAATGAAGTGGTGGTGGGATCGATTTGAGTTGGTCTGTGGCACAGATATACAGCTCCAAATACCAGATATGAAAAAGTAAGATAATTCTAATTAAAAGAACAAAGAATTGGTCTATGCTGTCGCCTTTAACTCGTTAGTGACCGGCCCATAGTCTTTTTACGTTGGTCACTAACGGGCCTTATTCCGATGCCATAGATATATTAATATCGATCTCACCCGTTTAACCCCTCAGATGCGGTGCTCAATAGCGAGCACCGCATCTGAGTGGTTTTGGAGAGAGGGAGGGAGCTCCCACTCTCCCCCACCGACACCCGGCGATACGATCGCCGAGTGTCTGTGTCTCCCATGGCAGCCGGGGGCCTAATAAAGGCCCCCAGGTCTGCCTGGAGCGAATGCCTGCTAGGTCATGCCGGAGGCATGACCTAGCAGATGCCTGTCCGTTTTAAACGGACAGGCATAATACACTGCAATACAAAAGTATTGCAGTGTATTATAATAGCGATCGGAGGATCGCATAGTGAAGTCCCCTAGTGGGACTAGTAAAAAAGTTAAAAAAAAAGGTTTAATAAAGTTAATTTGAAAAAAAATGTGAAAAAAAAATGAAAAACCCACTTTTTCCCCTTACAAACTGCTTTACTATTAAAAAACCAAAATAAAGTTAAAAAGTTACACATATTTGGTATCGCCTCGTCCGTAACGACCCCGACTATAAAGCTATTACATTACTTAACCCGCACGGTGAACGCCGTAAAAAAATTAAATAAAAAGCAATGGAAAAATTGCTGTGTTCTGTGAATCCTGACTTTAAAAAAATGTGATTAAAAAGTGATCAAAAAGTCGCATCTACTCCAAAATGGTACCAATAAAAACTACAAGTCTTCCCGCAAAAAAAAAGCCCTCATACAACCGCATCGGCGAAAAAATAAAAACGTTACGGCTCTTCAAATATGGAGACAAAAAAACAAATAATTTTGAACTTAAACCGTTTTTACTGTGTAAAAGTAGTAAAACATACAAAAACTATACAAATTTGGTATCGTTGCAATCGTAACAACCCGCTGAATAAACTTATTGTGTTATTTATACCACATGGTAAACGGCGTAGATTTAGGACGCAAAAAAGAGTGGCGAAATGTCAGATTTTTTTCTATCCCCCCCCCCCCAAAAAAAGTTAATAAAAGTTCATCAACAAATAATATGTACCTCAAAATGGTGCTATTAAAAAATAAAACTTGTCCCGCAAAAAACAAGACCTTATACAGCTATGTCGACGCAAAAATAAAAGAGTTATAGCTCTTGGAATGCGACGATGGAAAAACATAAAAAATAGCTTGGTCATTAAGGTCTAAAATAGGCTGGTCATTAAGGGGTTAATGCAGTCTGGTTCATGAATTGACCTAGCATATCAGAAATGTTTTAAAAAATTGTCAAAAATTGATTTGTTTAAGATCTACATTTTGGACTATTATGTACACGACTTTATGTCACTTGTGGGTTTTAGGCACCTTGCTAACATTAAGGAAAGAGGAGGATATATGACGTTTGGGTGGGTGCGTGAGGATTTAGGATAAGGATCATGTGACACTTTTATTCTATATTTCCATCATGCAACACTCAAGCAAAACCTCAAAGTATATGTCTGGTCTCTACCAACCAATATAGGCCAACACACTTACTATAGCACTGATTTTAATTAAACTAAGAATACCAAATTCTGCCGAACCCACAATCTAATCTATAGGTGGCCTTAAACATTAGCATACCAGAATTAGCCGAATCTCCTCACAAAAATCCAATGTTTATGGTTTCCTTAAAGAGGCTCTGTCACCAGATTATAACTGCCCTATCTCCTACATAATCTGATCGGCACTGTAATGTAGATAACAACAGTGGTTTTTATTTTGAAAAACGATAATTGTTGACAAAGTTATGAAGAATTTTAGATTTATGCTAATTCGTTTCTTAATAGACAACTGGGCATGTTTTTACTTTTTACCAACTGGGCGTTTTGAAGAGAAGTGTATGACGCTGACCAATCAGTGACCAATCAGCATCATACACTTCTCATTGTTCCAGCCCAGCTTTCACTGCACAATCACACTGTAACAATGGGCTGGAACAATGAGAAGTGTATGATGCTGATTGGTCACTGATTGGTCAGCGTCATACACTTCTATTCACAACGCCCAGTAGGTAAAACTTAAAAACACGCCAAGTTGTCTATTAAGAATAAATCTAAGATTGTTTATAACTTGGTCAAAAATGATCGTTTTTCAAAATAAAAAAACACTGCTGTTATCTACATTACAGCGCCGATCAGATTATGTAGGAGATAGGGCATTTATAATATGGTGACAGAGCCTCTTTAAAGTACCGACAATACCTTCTAGAACATTGAGAAGAGTAAGTACATTTGTACTAAACTTTTGGAACTATTTGTCATTAAGAAATTCTAAGAACACAGGACATAACAACTGACTTGCTACCATGTGCCACATATTTGTCTGTCAAATGTTTTCATTATTACGTTGTGGTTTCTAAAAATATGAAATAGCTTTTCCCCGACAAATGTGTTTGAAAGATGCGTAAAACACAACAGAAAATCCTTAAGACATAGACGATTGTGGTAAATTTTGCTACCCAGTGCTTCTTCTGGTGGCAGTTGCTACCATAGTTATTCTGAAAAAGTGGAGTACTTGGCTGTTTGTGTGTGGAGTGTCTGATATTTCCCCAAGGGAGCTATAAAGTATCAAGTAAAGAATGCCTGGGCCATAGTATAGTATATCAACAATTATGCGGATCTCTGTAAAATCCTTGTCATCCGATCTAATACGGCGGTCTTTGGATGTCCTGGATTCCAATGGTGTGAAGTAAGGGTGGCTGTTTGCTGTTTCCTCGGCTTAGTCTCTGTCTGTTGGACCAGGATAATCTGTAGATGCCCAGGAACTCAACCGATAATGCATCATGTGTGACAAAGCGGATATAACTCGCAAAACATCTTGCTCTTTTATTTATTTTTTTGTTATTTTTTTAGAATATTTTAATATAAATAACAAAACTTTTATATCAGTACGATCGGTTGAGTTCCTGGACATCTACAGATTATCCTGGTCAAACAGACAGAAACTAAGCCCAGGGAATGACAAAGAGCCATCTTTTCACACCATCAGATTCCAAGACATTCAAAGAGTGCTGCATTACATTGGACTACAAGGAATTCCAGAGATTCGCATACTTGTTTCTAAATGTGAATACTTTCAACTATGACGTAAGTGCAACTTGCATAGACTACGTTTGATTATCTTGATATACTACAAAATGGTGCAGGCATTCTTTACATAAAAGTTTTTTTTCCATAATCAATATTTATCACCTATTCACAGGATAGGTGATAAATATTTGTTCGGTGGGGGTCCGACCGCTGGGACATCCACTGAACACAAGAATGGGCTTACCTTACCATGCCTGTGAGCCCCATATGAATGGAGCAATACTGCGCATGTTCGGCCACTGCTCCATTCATTTCCATGGGCCTGCCGAAGATAGCGCTCAGCAGCCCCCATAGAAATTAATAGAGCGGTGGCCGAGCAGTACCGCTCCATTCATATGGGGCACACAGGAATGGCAAGGTAATCCCGTTCTCGTAATTGGTGGGGGTCGCAGCAGTTGGACCTCTAACGATCAGATATTTATCACCTATTCTGCGGACAGGTGATAATTATTGATTATTGGAAAACCCCTTTTAATACCCTAGGAAACAAGTGTCTGGTGTTATGTTATTCATGAACTTTGGGCAAATATTCCACCCCGTTGTTTTCTTACAATGCAGTTCCTCTGGAGGGGAGAGTCCATTGTAGGTTCTCTCCATTCTGCAGACTTATAGATGCTGCATTTTGTGCCTATATGGTATACTAGTCTGTATGTGTGTGTGTGTGTGTGTGTGTGTGTGTGTGTGTGTATATATATATATATATATATATATATACACTACCGTTCAAAAGTTTAGGGTCACTCTGATATTTCCTTATTTTTGAAAGAAAAGCACAGTTTTTTTCAATGAAGATAACATTAAATTAATCAGAAATACACTCTATGCATCGTTAATGTGCTAAATGACTATTCTAGCTGCAAACGTCTGGTTTTTAATGCAATATCTACATAGGTGTATAGAGGCCCATTTCCAGCAACCATCACTCCAGTGTTCTAATGGTACATTGTGTTTGCTAACTGTGTTAGAAGGCTAATGGATGATTAGAAAACACTTGAAAACCCTTGTGCAATTATGTTAGCACCGCTGTAAACAGTTTTGCTGTTTAGAGGAGCTATAAAACTGACCTTCCTTTGAGTTAGTTGAGAATCTGGAGCATTACATTTGTGGGTTCGATTAAACTCTCAAAATAGCTAGAAAAAGAGCTTTCATATGAAACTCGACAGTCTATTCTTCTTCTTAGAAATGAAGGCTATTCCATGCGAGCAATTATCAAGAAACTGAAGATTTCCTACAACGGTGTGTACTACTCCCTTTAGAGGACAGCACAAACAGGCTCTAACCAGAGTAGAAAGAGAAGTGGGAGGCCCCGCTGCACAACTGAGCAACAAGACAAGTACATTAGAGTCTCTAGTTTGAGAAATAGACGCCTCACAAGTCCTCAACTGGCAGCTTCATTAAATAGTACCCGCAAAACACCAGTGTCAACATCTACAGTGAAGAGGCGACTCCGGGATGCTGGCCTTCAGGGCAGAGTGGCAAAGAAAAAGCCATATCTGAGACTGGCTAATAAAAGGAAAAGATTAATATGGGCAAAAGCACACAGACATTGGACAGAGGAAGATTGGAAGAAAGTGTTATGGACAGACGAATCGAAGTTTGAGGTGTTTGGATCACACAGAAGAACATTTGTGAGATGCAGAATAACTGAAAAGATGCTGGAAGAGTGCCTGACGCCATCTGTCAAGCATGGTGGAGGTAATGTGATGGTCTGGGGTTGCTTTGGTACTGGTAAAGTGGGAGATTTGTACAAGGTAAAAGGGCCTTTGAATAAGGAAGGCTATCACTCCATTTTGCAACGCCATGCCATACCCTGTGGACAGCGCTTGATTGGAGCCAATTTCATCCTACAACAGGACAATGACCCAAAGCACACCTCCAAATTATGCAAGAACTATTTAGGGAAGAAGCAGGCAGCTGGTATTCTATCTGTAATGGAGTGGCCAGCGCAGTCAACAGATCTCAACCCCATAGAGCTGTTGTGGGAGCAGCTTGACCGTATGGTACGCAAGAAGTGCCCATCAAGCCAAAACAACTTGTGGGAGGGGCTTCTGGAAGCATGGGGTGAAATTTCTCCCGATTACCTCAGCAAATTAACAGCTAGAATGCCAAAGGTCTGCAATGCTGTAATTGCTGCAAATGGAGCAAAGTTTGAAGGAGAAAATTATTATTTAAAATAAAAATCTTTATTTCTAACCTTGTCAATGTCTTGACTATATTTTCTAGTCATTTTGCAACTCATTTGATAAATATAAGTGTGAGTTTTCATGGAAAACACAAAATTGTCTGGGTGACCCCAAACTTTTGAACGGTGGTATATATATATATATATATATATATATATATATATATATATATATATACCAGAAAAGAGAGACAGAAGCACTCGGTTTTCCAGCAGAAAAGTCCAATAATAGAGGGTGCCAGCTAGTAGTCTCAATCCAAAGACAATGTAGATATCCAGAAATAAATTCAGCAGCACTCCGGTAATCAAGGTGAAAAAAATGTGGTTTATTGTGCCAACATGGCAAGTGCAACGTTTCCGTCTCACCTTGGGACCTTTTTCAAGCATATATATATATATATATATATATATATATATATATATATAGCATTCGGAAAGTCTGCAGACCCTTTCACTTTTTTCAAATTTTGTTATGTTGTGGCCTTGTGCTAAAATAAAAAAAAATCATGTTTTTCCCCATCATTCTGCACTTAAAATCCCATGATCACAAAGTGAAAATATAATTTTAGAAATTTTTGCACATTTATTAAAAATTAAAAACTCGGGGGCGTGGCTTAGCTATGGAGCCGTGAGCATGCGTCTTGGGGGAGCTCCGTGCCAGCGAGTGAATACTTACAAGTTATTACCATTTGGACCCGGTGCAGCCAGGCCTTCATGCTGATTTACATTCAAGCCCTACCTACCAGACAGGACCTAGATTCCCTGGTTACTAGAATTGAACAATCTCATCAACAAGATATTTCAGATTTACGTCTGGAGGTTGATAGAGTGGACAACAGGGTCATTGCTACTGACCAAACTGTTTCCGCTATTGACTCCAGAGTGGCCTCCCTGGAGCGTGCAGCCATCTTGAACAGGACACACCTGCAGTCCCTAGCAGTTCAATTAGATGACCAGGAAAATAGGGGACGCAGGAACAACGTCCACCTGAAAGGTCTCCCTAATCTTGGTTCGGGGGACGATCTCTCTACAAGAGTCTCCATCATCTTCAATAAGCTCACCAACAGACCCCTAGAAGTTATTTTCTTGATGGACCGTATTCACAGAGTCTCACGTCCCGGTCCAACCGATCCATCCAATCCATGGGATGTTCTGTGCCACCTACTCTATTATTCAGACAAGGACTTGATTGTTCGGGGAGCATGGTCACATGGTCCAGTGTCCGTTGAAGGTAGTACGGTTACACTATATCCTGATGTTTCTCCAAAAACATTGTATATGAGACGTCTCCTACATCCTTTATTGGAAAAAATCAAAGCTGCGGGAGCTACCTATAGATGGGGTCACCCTTTCCATGTGGTTGTCAAGAAGGACTCAGAATCCCTTGTATTACGGCATTTCTCAGATCTAGATGGCTTGTTTTTGTTTTTTGCAAATTGACCCTTTTCCAGTCCCTGATTGGCTAGCTCTGGAAAGGCCTGATCAACCTCAGCGAAGATGCCCACGGCGGGCGCTCCAGTCATCCCTTCATCAGCAGTCCCTGTCTAGGGTCACATAACTACCCCTTATGGATCTTTCACTGAGGGTTCCACCTGGGGCATAATCTGGGGACACCCTGTGAGTTCCTATTTCTAGTCTGTTGTTTTGCACTTGTTCACTACACTGATCCTTCGAACCATATCATGCCTATTCGTCTTTAGACTTCTACAGGTTCCTGCGTTGAGATATCCTTTCGTGATCCCGCAAAATGCTGTATTTTTGCTGTGCAACTTTTTCCAAATATTTGTTTATTGTGATCTGCTGGTACAAATGTTCCTCTGATTTTGTATTATTTCACTTTTCACAGGGCTCAATGCATATCTTTCAGTCTCACATTACCTAGCGAGGGCCTACTGTCACTCACTTGATAACTGCCTTAATCTTTGCTGCAAAGTCCTTCTCCTTGGTCCCTGCTCTCCTCTCCATCCCCATTCTCCCAATTCTTCCTCCTCCCATCCTTTTTCCCTCCTTTCCCTTCCCTTTCCCATCCCTTCTTCCCCTCCGACCCTTCCCCCCTCCCTCACCTTCCCTATTGTGGCTCTCGGTGGTCTCTGGTCTTATACTTTAGGACACTTTTCTTATTAGATGTTATTTTATGGTGATGCTTGAAGTGTGATTTTTATACCATGCCTACATGACTTTGGATCCCCACAGGTTTCTGCGTCGAGATTTACTTCCATGATCTCACAAAATGCTGTATTTTTGCTGTGCAATTTTTCCACGCATTTGTTTATTGTGATTTACTAGACCACATGTTGCTCTGATTTTATATTACCTCATATTTCACAGGGCTAAATGCATATCCATTAGTCTTACAGTACCTAGAGATGGGCCACTGTTATTCACTTGATTGCCTTACTTCTCACTGCTAATTCCTTCCCCATGGTCCCTAGTCTCCTACCCATCACAACCTTCCTACTTCTACCCTATCCCGCCCCTCCTCCGTCCCTCCCCTTCCCTCTCCCATTCCTTTTTCCCTTTCATCCCTCTCCCCCTTCCTCACCTTCCCTATTATGGCACTATATGGCCTCTTGTTTTATTTTTGGGAAGCTATACCTGCTAGGTACTATTCTATTGTGACGCTGGGAGATTGATTTTTTCTGTTGTTTTTTTATTTATTTTTTTCTAGATCCATTCTTTCAATAACACTGAATTTAGTGATATATGAGGTGACATTTCCCTTGCTTACTTTGCAGATTGTTTGATTTCTGCCTGGTGTTAACGGAGACTTCATCTGTGTGGTCAAAGGGATACAGTTGTTTTCATATTATGGGCAGTTTGGTTCTGCGTTCCTCACCCACTTTATACTAGGACACGGACTTTGTACAATATTTCCCTTGATCTTTTGACTTCAGAACTATGCTCTACAAGTGTTTGTGCCTCCGTCGCTTTCCATGTGGCAAGCGGCGGAAGACTTTGTTTTTTTAATTACTTGTGTTGCTCGCTGTATGGGGCTCCCCCCTCCGTGGTTTTCCTAGTCCCCGTTAATTTAACACCCTTTCTCCATAGGTTTTCCAACAATTGAGGAGTCGGCCTTTGGGCCTCTTTCCTGTTTGTCTTTTTAACTACTTCATTTCTGTATCTAGCTCGTCTCCCTTCTTCATCCCTCCCCCCTTTCTTCCCACTACAGATATGGCGCAGCATGCCCAGACAGATCTATGGATAGGTTCGCTGAATATCAAGGGTTTACATAGCCCTGGAAAACGATCCATTCTTCTGACCATGTTTAAATGTAGACATTGGCATGTCGCGTTTCTTCAGGAAATGCACTTATGTGAGCAGAAACCTTTTAAGTTGTTTTACTTGTGGTTTTCTGATGCTTACCATAGTTTCTCGCCTGATCCAAAGTCCAGGGGGACAAGTCTCCTTATCTCGCGTTCCCTCCCATGGGAGTTTCTAGAGTCTCGCAGTGATGATATGGGGCGAATGCTTCTACTCAAGGGCTCTGTTGACTCTCGGGTATACACCTTTGCCGCTTTCTATTTGCCCAACGTGGGTCAAGGTACGGCTCTTATTGGCTTTTTGGACGTCCGGGAGGAGTATTGGGAGGGTACCATTGTATTGGGTGGTGATTTCAATGTTGCGTTGGATCCCACTATAGATGTATCTACTGGGTCGTCTTCAATCTCATATTCCCAACTTCGCCGTATCACACAGTCTCTCCAGGATCATCGTTTCGTGGACACTTGGCGTCTTTTACATCCAGCGGATAAAGATTTTTCTTTCTATTCGCCTGTACACGATACTTATTCCAGACTTGATCTATTCTTTATCAAACATCATTCTCTTCATTCTCCCCAAGCCGGCCGACATTGACACGATCTCCTTCTCGGACCATGCCCTCATCACACTAGCCCTTACTTTGCATTCTCCGCTCCTCCATCAATCTCAATGGAAATTGAATCCCTCACTTCTCACCGATTCGCTGGTCACCTCTGATATTCAACGCTCAATTGACGATTATTTTACAAATAACGCCACTACAGATACTAATCCACGCGTCATCTGGGAGGCTCACAAATGTGTGATCCGTGGTACTTTTATCAAACATGGCGCTCGGTTGAAGAAGGAATGCTCAATGGCTATCGCCCATCTTCTCTCGGAGATTAAGATCCTAGAGACCTCACATAAATGTTCCCGTGATCCGGATTGTAAGATAGCTCTCCTTCAGAAACGGGAAGATCTTCACACCCTTCTGTTGTCCAAGGCTAAAGCCACATTCTCCAAATGTAAACGTAATTTCTATGAATATGGCAACAAATGTAGTAAATCACTTGCCAGAGCGTTGCACATTCAACAAGCACATACTTATATACCTTTTATTAGGTCCTCCTCCCGCCCTCGTGCCCACTTACCCCTAGACATAGCATCGTCATTTCATGACTTTTACGCCTCTTTGTATAATACTGACTTCACCAATCCGGCCACGTTATCTAGAGATTTCCAGTCAAACATTAAAACATACATTGAAGAATCAGGCCTTCCTTCTTTATCGGACAATAATCTCACTGCATTGGAAGCTCCGATCACTTTGCAAGAGCTGTCTCACGCTCTTAAACATTCTCAATCGGGCAAAGCCCCCGATCCTGATGGGTTTACGCTTCCATATTACAAAAAAATGTTTGATGCTTTGAGCCCGCACTTTTTATCTTCCTTCAACTCCTTTTCCACCCCATCTCCCATCCCACCTGATGCGCTTAGGGCACATATCTCAGTGATTCCTAAGCCCGGGAAGGACCCCTCACAATGTGAAAGTTATTGGCCGATCTCTCTCCTTAAAGAGAATGTGTCGCTAGAAAACTTTTTTTTTTTTTTAGTTAAACTGTTAGTATGTAAATGATTACACATTGTTCTAATTTTTTGTAATTTTTTTACAAGTCAGGAAATATTATAAATTAGATTCTAATTTATAACATTTCCATGTGCTGGTCACTAGAGGGAGCAATTCCCAAAATTGCAGCATTGGCATGTGGTAAAGCAACCTCATTGCTTTATGCTGCAAAATTA
Organism: Rhinoderma darwinii; assembly: GCF_050947455.1. NCBI lineage: Eukaryota > Metazoa > Chordata > Amphibia > Anura > Rhinodermatidae > Rhinoderma > Rhinoderma darwinii. Next base: position 133,502,477 of record NC_134687.1, on the reverse strand, counting down.
GAGAAGACACACTCGCTCTAGCGTCCTCAAACAATCCCCCCTCCTTTATCCTGGCTAGTGCCAGGAACAAGGAGGGGGTTGAATGTTCAAACCTCCTACACTGTGTGCCGCCATTTTTGGAGCGAATGCACAGTGTAGGAGGATTAGATACAGTGGTAATCACACAGTATAACATGAACATACACAAACATAACTTACCTGCTCCTGCCGCCGCCGCTGCCTCCGCTCTGTCCGCTCCCTCAGCTCCTAGTCCTTGCTTCTGAACATATGGACGGAAGCCGCGACCGGAAGTAGTCATCTTCCTCTCCGGCCGCGGCTTCCGGTCCACATGAAAACGGCGCCGGATGTCGCTCGGCCGAAGACCTTCCTTTTGGACTGTGTGGGAGCGGCGCATGTGCCGTTCCCACACAGACGGCGTACGCTATAGTGAATGGAACTGCTCACGTTCGCTTTCACTATGGGGATGTATGTGCCGTATTCCATCTCTGTATGTGTCGTTAATCGACACATAGAAAGATGAAAAAAAAAAATGACAGCCCCCATAGAGAAGTAAAAGTTAGAAAAAAGAAAAAAGTACAACACAAAAACACAAATAAATAACATTTATTTTAATAACATACTAAAAGCAAAAACATATAAAAAATGTTTTTTTCGTGACACCTTCCCTTTAACACAGACGTAAAGCTGTTTGGAAAGATTCTTGCTGTTCGTCTGGCTCCGTTGTTGGGGGATATCATTCACACTGACCAGGCGGGTTTTATGTTGGGCAGAGAGGACCGTGACAACACTACAAAGGCTATTAACCTTATCCACAAGGCTAAGATATCTAATATACCACTCATACTCTTGTCCACAGATGCTGAAAAAGTATTTGACAGTGTCAATTAGACGTACATGGAAGAAACCCTTCTCCAACTTGGCCTTAAATCCCAAATGATGGGCTGGATAATGTCCCTATATTCCTGCCCTTCTGCTAGAGTCCGTGTGAACGGTATCCTTTCTGATGGGTTTTCAATTCACAACGGGACCAGACAGAGTTCTCTCCTGTCCCCCTTGATTTTTATCCTGACTTTGGAGCCTTTTCTCTGTCACGTTCGAGCAAATTCTGACATTAAGGGTTTGGATGTGGGTGCTAAAGTTGATAAGGTTGCAGCGTATGCGGATGATCTCTTATTTTTCTTAACCAATCTGACCGTCTCCCTCCCAAACCTCATGCAGGAATACCAGCGTTTTTCTAAATTATCTAATTTCAAAATAAACTTTTCTAAATCGGAGGCGATGAACATATCCCTCCCCTCCCCCCTTTTACTTACCTTGGAACACTCCTTTAGTTTTAAATGGAACTCGGTAGCCCTAAAATATCTTGGAGTACGCATTCCAGCTGACCTGAAGGAACGATTCAATTTGAACTTCCCATCTCTTCTTTCTGACATCAAGTTGGACTGTGCTAGATGGACAAAAGGCACTTTTACATGGATGGGGCGGTGGACTATTTTCAAAATGAACGTTCTTCCAAGGATACTATATCTATTCCAGGTTCTTCCTATAGCCGTCCCAATGTCGTTTTTCAAAGCGGTCAACTCTCTACAAATATCCTTTGTCTGGAATGGTAAATCTCCTAGACTCAAACGTACACTTTTGTGTAGATCTAAGGAATTGGGGGGGTCTGGCATTCCTGATGTTAGAGCTTACTATATTGCATCCCATCTGTTGCGTACAGTAGATTGTAAACACGCCCTCTTTAAAGAGGCTCTGTCACCAGATTCTCAAATCCCTATCTCCTATTGCATGTGATCGGCGCTGCAATGTAGATAACAGTAACGTTTTTTGTTTTTTTTTTAAACGTTCATTTTTGGCCAAGTTATGAGCTATTTTATATATATATATATATGCAAATGAGATTTGAAATGGACAACTGGGCGTTTTTTATTCGTTATGTCCAACTGGGCGTGTATTGTGTTTTTAACTGGGCGTGTTTACGTGTATGACGCTGACCAATCAGTGACCAGTCAGCATCATACACTCCTCTACGTTCATTTACACAACAGCGATGTGCAGCCACATAAACAGAGATTAACGTTAATCAAGTGTCCTGATAATGAATACACATGATCATCCAGCCTGGACGTCATGTGTATTCAGAATCCTGACACTTCTGAATCTTTTCTGTGAGATTTCCAGCAAGTGAAACGAAATCTCGTTTACCTCCGTAATCTCGCGAGATTTCGTTTCCCTTGCTAGAAATCTCAAAGAAAAGATTCAGAAGTGTCAGGATTCTGAATACACATGACGTCCAGGCTGGATGATCATGTGTATTCATTATCAGGACACTTGATTAACGTTAATCTCTGTTTATGTGGCTGCACATCGCTGCTGTGTAAATGAACATAGAGGAGTGTATGATGCTGACTGGTCACTGATTGGTCAGCGTCATACACGTAAACACGCCCAGTTAAAAACACAATACACGGCCAGTTGGACATAACGAAAAAAAATGCCCAGTTGTCCATTTCAAACCTCATTTGCATATATATAAAATAGCTCATAACTTGGCCAAAAATGAACGTTTTAAAAACAAAACGTTACTGTTATCTACATTGCAGCGCCGATCACATGCAATAGGAGATAGGGATTTGAGAATCTGGAGACAGAGCCTCTTTAAGCCATGGGTGGGTCTGCAGCAAAGCTTCTCTGCGGTTCCCCTTGCGGTCATTTCGTGGTTGGATCACAATCAACTTAAACCTCTTCGCCAGCATCCTACTATTGGCCCTACTCTATTATGTTGCTCCCTCTCCTCGGTGAGGTCATCTTTACTCCCTGTACACTCCTCACTGTATCCCATTCTAGGGAATCCCTCCTTCTCTTCAGGTTTGAAAGATCCAGTTTTCCGTTCCTGCTTTGCTTCAGGTAAGTTCAGAGCAGCTCAGTTCCTAAATGGTACAGATTGGCTCTCTCTTTCAGATCTGTCTCAGGTGCTTGACCTTCAGCCTTTAAGTCACCGGAGATCTCTTCAACTTCGCCATTTTTGTTCCTCTATATCGCCCCCCCCCTCTTCATATCAGAATGACAGGACCCCTCTGGAGGATTCGTGTGTTGGCACGGAGCTAGTTCGACACACGTTGTCCAAAATCAACACCCTCCTTTTGAATCCTCCTGCTGTACCTTCCCCTGACTACCTTTCCAAATGGGAGTCTGATTTGGGTATTTCCTTTTCAACCGCTCAAAGTAAGCACATCCTCACTCTGGCTCACAAGACCTCGATCCGCTCGCGCTATCAAGAAGCCAGTTTCAAACTTCTCTCGCGCTGGTATAGGACTCCGGTTCGCCTGCATCGCATCTTTCCTACAGTATCTCCCCTGTGTTGGAGATGTGGGTTGGAGAATGGTACCCTCATTCACACCTTTTGGTTATGTTCTCTCCTTGCTTTGTTTTGGAACTGAGTTAAACGGGCGATATTTGAGGTCACAGACACCGGCATTTCTATGGATACAGCCTTCTTCCTTCTCCATCACTGGAACATTCCGGTGAATATCTACAAACGCTCCTTGCTTCACTTTTTAGTGATAGCAGCTCGTCATTGCATTCCATTAAGATGGAAATATCCCTCTCATCCTTCTTTGTCCCTCTGGATTTCTAGGGTCAACGACCTCATGCATATGGAGGACTTGACCTCCATCATTAATGACTCACATGCTAAGTTCTGCCAAACATGGACTCCTTGGAATATTTTTCAGAGTTCTGACTCATACAAAGACATTCTTCGAGAGATGGACCTCATTTAGCAGCCTGAGTAGGGCTTTCTCTTGTCGTTGGTTTATATCTCAGTGGGAAGCCCTGCATATTCCTTTCTTGGTCTTTATCCCCTCCTACACCTCCTTCTTTCCTTTCCTCTCTATGCTCGTCTTAGGTCTATTGTTACATGCTCCATTTGTCGTGGATTTGAAAATAATCATTTCACTCACTTATGTGAGACTACTGTACTGATTAGTTGCAATCCGCATGTATTTTGCCTTTATATTCTTTGTGTTTTCTGTATAATGTGTATCCCTATTGTACAGTAAATTTGACCTTTTGGTCGTGAAAATAAAGAATTAAAAAAATAAATTAAAAAAACCCTCACATTTCGCATGAACATAAGTATTCAGACCCTTTGCTATGACACTTCAAATTAAGCTCTGGGGGCCTCCAATTTCCCTAGCTCATCTTTAAAATGTTTCTACACCTTGATTGGAGTCCACCTATGGTCAATTCATTTAATTGGACATTATTTGGAAAGACACATCCCTGTCTATGTAAGGTCTTACAGTTGGCAATGCATATCAGAGCAAAAACCAAGCCATGAGGAGGAAAGAACTGCCTGTAGAGCTCAGAGACAGGATTGTGTATAGGCACAGATCTGCAGAAGGGTAGAAAGAAATTTCTGCTGCACTGAAAGTCCCCAAGAGCACAGTGGCCTGCACAATTCTTAAATGGAAGAAGTTTGGAATAACCAGGACTCTTCCTAGAGTTGGTCACCCAACCAAAAGAAGTAATCATGGAAGAAGCAGCTTGATAAGAGTGGTGACCAAGAACAAAATGGTCAATTTGGCTTAGCTCCAAAGATCCTGTGTGCAGATGGGCAAAACTTCCAATCTGTGTTTTATGGCAGAGTGGGCATAAAGAAGCCTCGACTCAATAAAAGACACATGAAAGCCCATCTGGAGTTTGCAGAAAAGCACCTAAAGGACTCTCAGACTGTGAGAAACAAGATTCTGTTGTCTGATTAAACCAAGATTGAACTTTTTAGCCTCAATTCTAAGCATCATGTCCAGAGGAAACCAGGCACTGCTCATCACCTGCCCAATACCATCCCTACAGTGAAGCATGTTGGTGGCATCGTCATGCTGTCGGGATGTTTTTCAGAAGCTGGGATAGAGAGAATGCTCAGGGTTGAGGGAAACATGAATGGAGCAAGTACAGAGATATTCTTAATGAAAACCTGATCCTGAGTGCTCAGGACCTCAGACTGAGCTGAAGGTTAACTTTCCAACAAGACAATGACTCTAAGTGCACAGCCAAGACAACACAGTAGTGGCTTAGGGACAACTCTGTGAATGTCCTTGAGTAGCCCAGCCAGAGCCCTGACTTGAACCCAATCGAACATCTCTGGAGAGTCCCTAACCAACCTGACAGAGCTTGAGGGGATCTGCAGAGGAGAGCAGGCCTCAACATAACAACAAGGCCTCAACATAACAAAATGTGAAAAAATTGAAAGGGTCTGAAGACTTTTCAAATGCATTGTACATATAATGTGTATATATTCATATATATGACATAATGGAAAAAATAATAATTTTTCTGCTGTTGATAAACTTTTTTTGAATTGTACTAGTGAACATAATGTTCAAAACCAGCTATATCTATTGCAGAAATGATTCCTTATTACTGGCAGGGTAGTACATTGTCTACAAAAGATTTCCACTGTGGAAGAAATTAGTAATGATTTGCATTTCCAATCTTCTGCTAATAGTTAGTGAGATTGTGTACATCTTGTATCAATGGACCATGGAGCCAAATTAGCTAAGCTCTCAAAGTATTCTGCTAATGTTTTGGCCATTGTTCAATTAATAATTTAAGTGTCACTATTAATTAATGTAACAATTGTTTCAAAAGAAAACAGCCTTGAGCAATATAGTGTGACCAAAGCACCAATTCTTATATAATACTATATTACAGTTAATACAGACCTGATATGATATCTAGTTCAGTACTGGTATTTATGGGAACTGAAACACTGGAAAAAGTTATTTTTCTATCACTAAGGGCCTGTTCACATCACCATTGCCCTACTGTTAAGGGGTACCATTGGAGGTTTCCGTCGGGTTAACCCCTCAACCGAAAGGCGAACGGAAACCTAAGCTTCCATTTGCATCACCATTGATATCAATGGTGACGGAAACATTGCTAAAGGTTTCCGGTTGTCACCGTTGTGACAGTTTTGCGTTGTTGGACTGCGCTATTGATTCCGTCAAAGACGACGGAACCCTGTGACAACGGTGACAATGTTTAGCAATGTTTCCGTCACAATTGATATCAATGGTGTGGGAAACGGAAGCTTAGGTTTCCGTTTGCCTTTCCGTTGAGGGGTTAACCCGACGGAAACCTCCGACGGAACCCCTCTGCGGAAAAGAACGGTGATGTATACACGGCCTAAGATCCATCTAGGGAACTGCATCTTCAAGTGTAGGTGAGGTCAGACTGATTTGACCCACAGTAACCTTTGCAGCTATCTTTGATTTTTTATTGATATCAGCACATATGACCCCATTGGGCATTAATATGACCATGTAACTGGAGAGATTATGAATGGTAAGAAATCTTAAAGGGAATGTGTTGCCAGCAAAACATGTTTTTTTTTTTTTAATTAAACATTTAGTGTGTAGGTGATTAAACATTGTTCAAATTTTTTTTATTTTTTTCACGAGTCAGGAAATATTATAAATTAGATTCTAATTTATAATATTTCCCATTGCTGGTCACTAGATGGAGCTATTCCCAAAATTGCAGCATTGCATGTGGTAAAGCAACCACATTGCTTTTTGCTGCAAAATTGGGAAAAAAGCACTCGCTCTAGTGAGCTCTGAGAATCCCCCCCTCCTTTATCCTGGCTAGTGCCGGGATAAGCGAGGGGTTTGAACGGTCTAACCTCCTACACTGTGTGTCGCCATTTTTTGAGCTAACACACAGTGTAGTAGGTTTACATACAGTAGTAAACACACACAAACACGTACATACATAGAAATCTCTTACCTGCTCCTGCCGCCGCGGCTCCCTCCGGCCCGTCCGCTCCATCTGCTGCCGCTGCTCCAAGTGCACAAGTCCGGAAGCCGCGACCGGAAGTAGTAATCTTACTGTCCGGCCGCGACTTCCGGTCCACAGGAAAATGGCGCCGGACGGCACGCATTTCAAATTGGACTGTGTGGGAGCGGCGCATGCGCAGTTCCCACACAGACGGCGTACACAGAAGTGGATGGGACGGGACCCGTTCGCAGTCCCTATGGGGCTGTGGCTGCCGTATTCCATGTCTGTATGTGTCGTTAATCGACACATACAGAAATGGACAAAAAAATGGCAGCCCCCATAGGGAAGAAAAAGTGTAAAAATAGGAAAAAGTAAAACACAAACACACAAATAAATCTAAACGTTTTTAATAAAGCACTAACATCTTTAACATATTAAAAAAAAAATTGTGATGACACTGTTCCTTTAAATAAACAGCTTTATATTTCATAGATCAGATGAATCACAGTGAATCACTTTCAATCTTCTGGTATTGCCGAAATCTAAATGTTGGGCTCCAACCTTGAAGACCGGGGAAATTTTTCCCATCTGCTTTCCAAGTCATAAGTTTTTTTTTTGTTTTTTTTTTATCAAGATAGCTTTCCTGTTACAACTGCGTTCTTCTCCCTCCGCTGTATACATACCTTTCCCCAGCGTCTCCTTTGGCAGGCCAACACGGTGCCATTCCTCCGGGTCACTCATATTAGCCGCCCAATTCATTGTCACCCCGCTGCCGTTCCTACTGCCTTAAAGGGCCAGTGCGTGCCAATTTACCCAGCTTTCCTAAAATATATAAGGCACCCCCCCTTGGTCTGACCCCGAGCAATTGGGTTCCTTGCTAGCATGCTAGTTTGTGTGCTGTATGGTCTTTTTGAACCACTGTTACCAACTCTGCTTTACCTTGTACTGTGTGCTGTATTGTAATTTTGAACCACTGTTACCAACTCTGCTTGACCTTGTACTGTGTGCTGCCTGCCCTGGCCTTATGCCTGCCTTCAGTTATGACCGTACTCTGCCTGCCCTGAATTTCAGCCTGTCTAACCGTGAGGGACCGTCTGCCACTTGCCCTGATTTTTACTTGTATTGGCCTTGCATCTTGCTTATTGTTTTGGTACTATATCTGTTCACGTCAGCCGTTGCCAACAGAGGCTACTCTATGGAGTAGTGAACTGGGGATTTCTAGCAGCCAAGTCCACATCTCCATACAGAGGCTAAAGGGTAAACACCTGGGAATCCCTGTATTAACACCACGACAAATCAGTTGGCAACTCAAAGGGTTCACACCATCCTCTGCTGGCCCTAGGACACATTTTTATTTATGTACTACTCTATTACTTATTGTTTATTACTTTTGTAATGTACTGGCATATTTAAGTATGCCAGTACATTAAAGCGAAGTCTACCTTTTAACACCATGTTGTTGCTAGGTTCAACATTTTGTCCTGAATAATTTTATAATCTGTCTTAACTCTGGGACTGGAGCTTTGGTCTTCTGATACAGAACTCCCAATCCCCTGCATATACATAGGGGGTAATTTAACCCCTTAATGACCGCCGATAAGCCTTTTCATGGTGGTCATTAGTGGGCTTTATTCTGATGCAATAGCCTTTTCACGGCGCTGCATCCGAATAAATAAACAGAGCAGGGAGCCGTTAAATCTCCCTGCTCTCAGCTACCAGTGGTAGCTGAGGGCTGGGGTCATCCCTGCTCGAACAGGTGAGATCGATATTAGTATCGATCTCACCTGTTTCATCCCTCAGATGCGGCGCTCAATAGCAAGCGCCACATCTGAGTGGTTTTGGAGAGAGGAAGGGAGCTCCCTCTCATCCCACTGACACCCGGCGATAAGATCGCCGAGTGTCTGTGTCTCCGATGGCAGCCGGGGGCATAATAAAGGCTCCCAGGCCTGCCTGTAGTGAATGCCTGCTAGGTCATGCCAGAGGCATGGCCTAGCAGATGCCTGTCCGTTTTAAACGGACAGGCAGTAATACACTGCAATACAGAAGTATTGCAGTGTATTATAAAAAAAAATGTGAAAACTCACTTTTTCCCCTTACAAAATGCTCTACTATTAAAAAAAACCAAAAGAAAGCACATAAATTACACATATTTGGTATCGCCACGTCCGTAACAACCCCGACTATAAAGCTATTACATTATTTAACCCGCACGGTGAACGCCGTAAAAAATAAAATAAAAAACAATGGAAAAATTGCTGTTTTCTGTGAATCCTGACTTTAAATTTTTTTTATAAAAATTGATCAAAAAGTCGCATCTACTCCAAAATGGTGCTATTAAAAAATACAACTTGTCTCACAAAAAACAAGACCTTATGCAGCTATGTCGACGCAAAAATAAAAAAGTTATAGCTCTTCGAATGTGACGATGGATAAACTATAAAAATTGCTTGGTCATTAGGGCCCAGAATGCAAGCAAGGGGAAGGGGTTAACAACATTTCTGTGCCAGTTTTCTGCCGTTGAAATGTTGCAAACAACCCGAAAGTCACAATAATTTGAACTTTCAAGTTGTTTCTACCGCTCTCAACCACTATAAAAAAAGTGCGGGGAGCTCAGTGGAAGGGGGCATCGCCATCCGCAGCTCGACACATTTACTATAATTTACGACAGAAATCTACGCTGGCTTCTTTGTGGCCTATATTTCATTCAGTGGTGTGTGCCTCTTAATACATTTGTTCCGTCTTATTCTAGCTTGATTCCTATTAAAGCTGGCGCAGTCTTAATAAATGTTCCTCACAGAGTTGTATGATGTGTGTATGTAGTGGTGGTCGCATATTTCTATGCAGGTGATTTAAAACTCTGTATCATGAAAACTGAATTCTGACCACTCTAAATATATATTATGAAACTAATATGCAGAGAATTGTGAACCTATTTAGATTAGAGAAAAAAATATGGCATCCAATGATGGATATTCATTTTAAAGAAATGATTTTCTTTACAAAAATATAAACTTACAATGACACATGACAGCTGCACTGTAACAGCCAACAAGTTGACCAGTATTTTTGTTCTTGTAATATTCACTCCACCATGATGACCAAAAAAAATTCATAGAATTTAAAGTTGGGCATTCACTTTAAAACTTTGCCTAATAATAACATTTGATCTGACCTAAAATATGCATTCTCACAGATTAGTATGTTTAACCCCTTCCCGACATCCGCCGTATATATACGGCGCATGTCGGTGGGGGAATATGGAGCGGGCTCATGGGCTGAACCCACTCCATAGAACGAGCGTGTAGGGAATCGCTCGCGTCAGCCGGAGCAGAGAGATCTAGAATGGGGTTTAGTGGTCCCCATTCTAGAGATAGGTGTAGTATCCTATGGATATGTCATAAATGTCTTTGATGGGATAACCCAGGGGCATAACTAGGAAAGACTGGGCCCCATAGCAAACTTTTGACGGGGCCCCCCCCTCCCCTGGGTGTCACACAACCCCCCCCCCTTGTAGATAGTGCCTTTTTTAGAGCCCCCCCAGGAAATAACGCCATATAGCCCCCCTGTAGATAACGCCATACAGCCCCCTCTGTAGATAACATCATACAGCCCCCCCTGTAGATAACGTCATACAGCCCCCCTGTAGGTAACACCATACAGCCACCCTGTAGGTAACGCCATACAGCCCCCCCTGTAGGTAACGCCATACAGCCCCTCCTGTAGGTAACGCCATACAGCCCCCCCTGTAGGTAACACCATACAGCCCCCCCTGTAGGTAACGCCATACAGCCCCCCCTGTAGGTAACGCCATACAGCCCCCCTGTAGGTAACTCCATAGAGCCCCCCTGTAGGTAACGCCATGCAGCCCCAACCCCCCAAAGTAAATCAGACCTATAGTGTGTCCTACAAAAGACATGTATCCCCTATCCACAGGATAGGGGATACATGTGTGATCGCTGGGACGCCCAGCGATAAGGAGAAGTTTTCCATGACTAACCTCAGACTTCCGGAGTCTGCGCAGCCCAATAAAAATGAAAGGAGCGCTGGTCACGCATGCGCACAAGCGCGACCGGCGCTCCATTCATTTCTACGGAGCTGCTGCCACAGACCCCGGAAGTCCGAGGTTTTTCATGGAGAACTTCAGGGGACTTTCGGTCCCCCATTCTCCATATCGCTGCCAGCGATCACACATGTATCCCCTATCCTGTGTATAGGGGATACATGTCTTATGTAGGAACAACCCCTTTAATGGCAGAGCGGGGAGATACCTCCCTGCTCTACCGCAGTGTTCAGTGGCGTCGCGCTGTAGCAGCCATAGCGGCAGCTAGCGGAGCCTCCGGCCATGGTGGGGGCCCGTGCAGGCGAGCAACACGGGCCCCCTCATGCCGCGGGCCCCGTAGCAGCCGCTATGGCTGCTATAGCAGTAGTTACGCCACTGGGATAACCCCTTTAACTGTTTAGCGACAGTATTCCACAATCATTGATATAACCTAAAATGACTTGACAATACTAATCAAACTCTAAAAAGTGGAATACAGGATTTGTGAAATATTGCAATGCAATGATTGGACTGAATTTGTGCTGTGTCTTTCACACTTTGCCTTGGGTTGAGTCTTTGAGTACTTACTTACCATACTACATGGGCGATGAATAATATTTTTCTGTCTAGATACCTAAATTATTATTTTGTGTCTTTAAATTTAACTGAGTTAGGGTATGTTATTAAAGTAGAATAATACAGACATCTAAAGCCTAATTATTCCCCTTTAGCAATTATTATTGTAAATCTGGCATTTCGTAATCTGTACTAAAATCATATACTTTGGATATCACAAACAACATCACAGAACCGGGGCTCAATCATGTCACAATTACTAATACATTAATAGAATGCAAGGGCGTACAAACCATTGTTCTGGCTTCTTTTAATGTGCATACAAGACAAATGGACTTAAATGTCTCGAAATAATAAATTAATATGGTAACAAATGGTTGGATACTGTATATGGAAAATGTTTAAAGATTTACAAATTACGGGTTCACTTTTGCTTTGGACACTAAGCAATTTTTCAGAGATGGAAAAACAAGTCTAAAACTTTTTGGGATCCTGTCTGAAGAATGTACTAACCGAGCAATAAGATATTGTTGTCATCATGGGTGGTTTAATGATTGTTTCGTAGAACTCTGATATGTGATTCTTTAAAGTGGGTTTTAGATGGACTATAGTGTGAATGTGGCTTAACTAAAACGGATCCAAGGAACTGTGGTTAGTAAAGCAAAGTGCATAGATGCCATAGAATTTGAGAATGTGGTTTTTAAAGGGTGTAGTAATATTTTGTCTGTGGTTTTACTGGTGCATCCACATTAACTTATCTCAAGTATTTACAGTCAGTCTTTTCCAAAATTGATTTTTCAGTCAATCCCAGAAAATGTACTTTACAACAATACTCTTATCTGCATTACTAGATGGACGTATAGTATTAAGATAACGCCTTATTCAATAGCTGCATCTGTAAATAAAATAAAAGGAATATTGGATAATGCTTGTTTTAATTGTACTTCTAAACAAGCATTACATTTTGATAGATTTCTACAGTTAACGACATAGGCGACCTCAGCATCATGGCTACGCCCCTGGAGCTATTCCAGGAAATTCTCATAGATTAAATATATTGCCATTGTCTTTCTATTGCTTTGCAGCAGAAGTCTAAAGGTCCTCTTATACGGCCCATCCTAGACTGTGTAAACGAGCGCCGATCAACAAGACAGCTCGTTGATCGGCGCTCGTTTACTCCTTCACAAGGAGCAATGCATGGGGATGAGCGAACGTTCACCCCCATATATTATTATCATGTCGGCAGCACATCTCTCTGCTTACACAGGGAAATGTGTTGCTGACAATGATAATATTTTATTTTTTTAAAACAATACGATCTGCAGATGAACGAGTGTTTGCTCGTTCATCTGCTGATCGCTGCCCAGTTTACACAGGGCAATTATCGGCAACGAGCGTTCCATGATAATTGCCCATTGTAAAAGGCCCTTTAGGGTCCTCTTACATGGTCCGACCGCAGAAGAAATGCTAGCACAGGCTTCCAGTATTCGTAGTTTCAGTTGCTGCACATCTTGTATCTTCACAGCATAGACAATTGCCTTCAGATGACCCCAAAGATAAAAGTCTAAGGGCGTCAGATTGGGAGGCATTTCTTCTGCGGTGTTGCTATCATCAGTGTGTGAAGAGTGGGAGAAGAGGGTTGCATTGACAATCCAACACAATGGGCAGCACTTTGAACACATTTTAAAAGTGGTCAGAAACTTGTAAATAACTCATGAAAGACTAAAGTAATGTTGAAACCAAGCACACCATTGTTTTTCTTGTGAAATTCTCGATAAGTTTGATGTGTCACATGACCCTCTTCCCATTGAAAAAACTAAAGTTGGATACAAAATGGCCGTCTTCAAAATGGCCGCCATGGTCAACACCCAGCTTGAAAAGTTTCCCCCCTCCCATATACTAATGTGCCACAAACAGGAAGTTAATATCCCCAACCATTCCCATTTTATTTAGGTGTATCCATATAAATGGCCCACCCTGTATATATATATATATGTACAGCAAAACAGGGGATAGGAGCAGCACTGCGTAAATATCCAAGAAAACGGTTGGTGCTAGCTTCAAAGATAAGGAGTGACGTGCTCCTCATGCATATATCCAAGAAACGAGACTAGAAGCAGCACTCAGCAAAAGTGTGAATTTATTCACCCAACACAGCGACGTTTCACTTCCTCCATGGAAGCATTTTCAATGCTTCCATGGAGGAAGTGAAACGTTGCTGTGTTCGGTGAATAAATTCAAATTTTTGCTGAGTACTGCTTCTAGTCTCGTTTTCTTGGATATATATATATATATATATATATATATATATATATATATATATATATATATATCAAAAAAGAAAGCAGCAGCACTCACACAGAAATTGTTGATCAGGCGCCCAGCAAAACGTCCCGATCCTCGGACGTAATGTAATGTATAGAAAAAGAAACTTTGCAGCACTCCAATATGAAAAAAGTGGTGGTTTATTCACTCCAGATACAACAGCAACGTTTCAATCCTACAATAGGATCTTTATCAAGACTGATATCTATACATGTATGCGTGTGTATATATATATATATATATATATATATATATATATATATATATATATATATATATATATACATACACTAATGTTTTTAATGCTTTGGGGCCCATAATAGTAATATAGTTTAAAAGGTTGGGAAAAAAAAAAAAGTTCAGTGTTTTCCAATCCCATGAAAACACTACTCACATTCCTACCTTGACCATATAGCACTTTATAACATAAATGTACAGTACATCATAGATTGCATTGACTAGAGGCCCCATGACGTACGTTTATATTAGGAAGGACACAGGAGCACAGTAGTTGTTCCCACGCGAACAACAGTTGTAGTCCATCTGTAAGTGACAGCCGGACTCCCGCTGTAGTAGGCAGGATCAGAGAAGCTGTTTATTACCTTAGATGCCATGTAACTAAGGAGCTTGACATAAAAAAATGTTTTGTTTTTAAAAATAGTAAACAATAAAAGAAAAATACATATAGAGTATCACTGCAATCACAACAACCCGTATAACATAGTTAATATATTATTTATATTGCATGGTGTAAATAAGAAAAACTAAACATTGGCGGAATTGCTGTTTTTTTTCCATCCCCAAAATAACATGAATCAATAAATTATGTGTACCCCAAAATTGTGCCAATAAAAACGACAACTTGTCCCACGATAAACAAGTCCTCATGCAGTTACAAAGATGGGGAGATAAAAAGTTATGGCTCTTGGAATGCGGCAATTATCTATACGAGGATTAGGCTGGGTTCCCACCTGTTCACACCATTCCATTGTTCTGCTCCGTCATGTGAAGTGAGCAAGCGGCAGAAGTACGGGCGTCACTCGGATCAAATCCAAGTGACAGCCGTGCTTTACACGGCCCCATAGACTTCTATGGGAGCTGTGCAGCCGGGAGAACGGACCAAAATTGGGCATGCTCCATTTTTTGACGGGCCGGTTTACCAGGCTGTCAAACAATCGGCCATGTGGATAGCCCCATTTTGGGGCTATTGTTCCTTCTGCGGCCAGCTGACGGCCGTTCGAAAAATGGCCGGCGCACGGCCGAGAATCCCTGTCATGTGAATAGGGCCTTAAGCTACATTTACACGACAGTGAAAAAAGATGAAAAACTGACAGTTGATCAGTTTTTTATGGCCATATTGCATCAGTGTGTCTCCAAATTTTCATCCATTTCCAGTCCGTCTGCTCGTTTTTAATGGCCATTTGTCATCCGTTTGCTATCCGTTTTTAATGGCCGTTAAAAAAAGGTTGGATTTCATTTGTCAGGTGTTTTTTGTCCCAACCCCTTAAACACCACAGTACCCATGTCGATAGTGCTGTAATGTCCATGTAGATAGTGACACAGTGCCTACTGTAGATACTGCCCAGATAGGGCCAGTACCCACATAGTACCACAGTGTCCACATAGTGCCACAGTGCCTACATATAAAGTGCCAATGCCCACTATACATAGTGCCACAGTGCCCACTATACATTGTGCAACAGTGCCCACATAGTAACACAGTGCCCACATATAGTGACATAGTGCCCACATATAAAGTGCCAGTGCCCACATAGTGCTACAGTGCCCATTGTAGATAGTGCCACAGAGCCCACAAAGTACTACAGTGCCCATGTAGACAGTGCTGCAATGTCCCTGTAGATAATGCCACAGTGCCCACTGTAAATAATGCCCACATAGGGCCAGTGCTCACATAGTATCACAGTGCCCACTGTAGATAGTGCCACAGTTCCCACATATAAAGTGCCAGTGCCCACATAGTTCCACAGTGCCCACTATAGATAGTGCCATAGTGCCCACATAGTACCATAGTGCCTATATATAAAGTCATATAGTGCCCACATATATAGTGCCAGTGTCCACATAGTGCCACTGTGCCCATTGTAGATATTGCCACAGAGCCCACATAGTACCACAGTGCCCATGCAGATAGCACCACAGTGTCCCCTGTAGATAGTGCCACAGTGCCCATGTAGATAGCGCTGCAGTTCCCCCAGCACCTGCTCATATTGCCTCCGCTGTTCCTCCTACTAAACCTCCTGGCAGTACGGACCCTCCAACTACACCTCCTGGCAGTGCTGCCAGCCGATTTTCTCGGCTACTACCTTATCGCTATGACGCAGACGCGAGGACCTGCAGGGGATTTCTGAACCAGTGCCAGATCCACTTCAATCTGTATGCCAGAGCATTTTCTATGGACGGTGCAAGAATCGCTTTCATAGTCTCTCTCCTCACTGGCAGGGACCTAGCATGGGTGAACCCTATCTGGGAACGACAAGGACCAGAGACCCGTGACTTCCAGGGGTTCTTACGGACATTTCGCACTGTGTTTGAGAAGCCTGGAAGAGTCTCGTCGGCAGCTGCCTCCCTGCTGAACCTTCGCCAGGGAGACACTTCCGTGGGCTAATACGCAATTCACTTCTGCACCCTGGCGGGAGAGTTGTTAAGGAACAATGAGGCCTTGGTGGCTACATTCTGGCAGGGACTGTCACCTGAGATTACGGATGAGCTTGCTGCCCGAGATCTGCCATCTACCCTGGATTACCTCATCCTTCTGGCCGCCCGGATCGACATAAGGATCCGAGAACGGTTCCAAGAGGCTCGTCGGGAGGGAGGGACTCCCTAGTCCAACTCCTACATTGCAGTAACCCCTGCTGCCCTGATCAGCTGTTCCTCCAAAGGAGTCTTTGAAGGTGGACCATCTGAAGCTGTCTACCTAGGAGAGACAAAACAGACTCACATCGGGACTATGTCTGTATTGCGGTCTTGGAGACCATCTTGTGCGTCTGTGTTCCCAAAAGCCCCAGAGCCTAGGGTTGGTTGGAGAGACAACTCTGGGTGAAGAAGTACTTTCTTCTAAATTGTCCATATCTGTGACCATAGTGTCCGGCGAAAAGACGCACCGGGTCTCTGCCTATCTGGACTCTGGCTCCGCAGCTAACTTCATTCAGAGGGACCTGGTGGATCTTTTCCAGTTGCCCATAACCCCCCTGAAGAGGCCTTTGATCGTGGCCTTGGTGAATGGACTGCCTCTGCCAGACCCGATTGTGGCTGTGACCAAACCACTGAGGCTCCAAGTGGGAGCCCTTTATTCCGAGCTCATCTCATTTTTTTGTCCTGTCCAAGTCCATCAAACCTGTGCTGCTGGGCCTGCCCTGGCTCCGACTTCATGCCCCAGTTCTGGACTGGAATTCTGGAGAGGTTCTCCAGTGGGGTTCCAAGTGCCCCAAATGCTGCCTGGGGCAGATCCATCCAAGGACAGCCTTCTCACTGTTCACAGGTTGCAGATGTTTTCAGCAAGAAGTAGGCTGAGATGATGCCCCCACACCGGGTGTATGACTGCCCTATTGAACTGGTTCCTGATGCATCCCTTCCCTTCGTGGAATGGTATACCCTCTCTCCTTGCCAGAGACTCAGTCTATGTCCGCCTATATTAAGGAGAATTCAGAGAGGTGCTTAATATGAAAATCCTCCTCCCTGGCCGGGGCCGGGTTCTTCTTCATCAAAAAGAAGGACGGATCTCTTCGATCCTACATCAACTACCGGGGTCTCAACCAGATCACGGTAAAAAATAGATATACGTTGCCACTGATTTCTAAACTATTTGACTGCATACGAGGAGCCAAGATTTTTCCTAAGTTAGACCTGCGTGCGGCTTACAACCTAATCCGGATTCGTCGGGGTGATGAATGGAAGACGGCATTTAACACCCGAGACGGGCACTATGAATACCTAGTGATGCCCTTCGGTCTGTATAACGCTCCCGCGGTCTTCCAAGAGTTTGTTAATGATATCTTCCATGACCTCCTCTATGTCTGTGTTGCGGTTTATCTCGACAACATCTTAATTTTTTCTCCAGACCCGATGACTCATCAGAGACATGTTGCATAGTTACATAATTCGTACGGTTGAAAAAAGACACATGTCCATCAAGTTCAAACAAGGGATGGGAAAAGGGAAGTAAAACATTTCTACCCATAAGAGCTTATATTTTTTTGTTCTAGGAAATTATCAAAGCCTTTTTTAAAGCCATCTACTGTCCCTGCTGAGCCCAGCTACTGCGGTCGATTATTCCATAGATGTCCGTCAAGTTTTGCTGCGATTAACGGAGAATTACCTGTATGCCAAGCTGTAGAAGTGTGTGTTTGAGAGAGATGCTCTACCCTTCCTGTGCTACATCATCTTGGATCAAGGCCTCAAGATGGATCCTGAGAAGGTAAAGGCCGTCCTGGAATGGCCACGTCCTCAAGGATTAAGGTCCATACAGCGTTTCCTGGGATTCGCCAATTTCCACCAGCAGTTCATCCCAAAATTCTCCTCACTGACAGCTCCCATCTCCACCCTCACCAAAAAAGGCATGAACGCCAAGGTGTGGACTCCAGAAGCGGAATGCGCATTTAATAGCCTGAAGAGTGCCTTCACGTCAGCCTCTACCATGCATAATCCTGATGTATCTAGACAGTTTTCATTGGAGGTGGAAGCCTCCTCTGTTGGTTCTGGCACACTTCTGTTCCAGAGAGGTCCAAGGGCAAGGCAGTGGTATGTGGCTATTACTCTAAACTTTTCTCTTCCGCAGAGCACAACTACTCGATTGGGGATCAGGAGTTACTGGCCATCAAATTGGCCCTGGATTAGTGGAGACATCTACTAGAGGGCGCAGTTCATCCCATCCTATCTCCAGACAGCCCAATGACTGAACCCCCGTCAAGCCAGGTGGTCACTGTTCTTTGCACGATTCCAGTTTGAGCTCCACTACCGCCCTGCCGACAAGAATGTGAGGACCGATGCCTTGCCCAGGTCGTTCGAGACAGAGGACACCAAGGAGTCTCCACAAAATATCATTGATCCGTCCTGCATTATCTCTGTCAACCCCCTGCAAGTAAGAGACATCCCTCAGGGGAGGACTTTTGTGCGCTTGGCAGACAGAAGGAGAATCCTTCGCTGGGGACACAGCTCCAGACTGGCAGGTCACGCGGGTGCCCGTAAAACCTGAGATCTCATTGCCCGTCATTTTTGGTGGCCCACGCTGCCGAAAGACATCATGGACTTTGTCTCGTCCTGCACGGTGTACACGGCTAACAAGGTTGCTCACTCCAAGCCTGCTGGCCTGCTACAGCTGCTGCCTGTGCCCAATGCTCCCTGGCAGCATATAGCAATGGGCTTTGACATGGACCTGCCTCCCTCTGCTGGATGTAGTGCGGCCTGGGTGGTGGTGGGCCGATTCTCCAAGATGGCTCATTTAGTTCCGCTGACCGGTCTACCTTCTGCTTCTCGACTGGCCAACCTCTTCATCCAACACATCTTCTGCCTGCATGGCTTACCTCTGCATATCATGTCGGATCAGAGGGTTCAGTTCACCTCGAAATTTTTGAGAGCCCTCTGCAAACTCCTTGATGTAAAGTTGGACTTTTCCTCAGCCTACCATTCCCAGTGCAATGGCCAAGTCGAGAGGATCAACCAAATAATGGAGAACTATCTACGACACTTCATCTCCAGGGAGCATGATGACTGGGTGCAGCTTCTTCCTTGGGCTGAGTTCTCCTATAACAACCACACAAGTGAGTCCACTGTTTCTACACCGTTCCTACATCCACGACTTCCTCTTCCTGTGTCCACTACGTCCCAGGTGTCTGCAGCTGACTCTACATTCAGGGACTTCCTACAGATCTGGCAACTAACCCGATCCTCTATTCTGCTGGTGGTCAACTGCGTGAAGCGAAAGGCAGACACATGGAGAAGACAGCCTCCCCAGTTTCTTCCGGGTACCAATGTCTGGCTATCCTCAAAGAATATCCGGCTGAGGGTGCCGTTATGCAAATTCTCTCCCAGGTTCCTATGACCCTTTGAGATCCTCCAGCGGATCAAACCGATCTCTTATAAGCTTCGGCTGCCCGCTACCCTCAGAATCCCCAACTCCTTTCACGTGTCTCTTCTGAAGCCTGTGGTCCTGAACCGCTACTCTAAGACTCTTAGCCCTGCAGTTGTCCCCAGCGGTTCTGCCGATGTATTAGAGGATCACAGGCTTCAGAAGAGACACATGGCGCTATTTACGGGGGATGGGGGTTTTGCTATCTTCAGGCAGGGGGGTGCTATCTACAAGACTGGAGTCCGTGGGCCAGAGACCTTGCGATGCTCTGGCCGGGGATTCCATTGTTGAAAGCCCTGACTTCACTGTCCTTATATGGACAGCAATGTCAAGGGCTTCCCCGTGCTCAGCACTGAAACTAGCGCTGTGTGCGGGGAATACTCGGCTAGGAAAAACGGATCCATTGTCTTCTATGGGAGCCGTCTGGCCGTGAAAACGGCCAAAAATAGGATATATCCTATTTTTTGACGGCCAATATTCATGGGCCATTAACAAAACGGCCATGTGAATACACCCATAGAACTTCATTGTTCTGAAAATGGCCGTGTGAAGACCATTGAAAAAACGTCTGTCACACGGCCGTTTTTCACCGTCATGTGAATACAGCCTTAGGCTCTATTCACACGACAGGATTCAAGTGTCGGCTGATAAAAATGACCGTTTTGGTCAGTTTTTCCCGGCCGTTTTGAATCCATTTCGCATCCGTTCCGGGCCATGTTTCCGTTTTTAATGGTCGATTTTGACCCCTTTTGCATACATTTTTCCCCTGTCCGTTTTGAAAACGAATGAATTTAATTTGTACATTTTTTGCCATATACTTCCCTCTGTAGATAATGCCACACACTGCCCTCTGTAGATAATGTCACACACTTCTCTCTGTAGATAAAGCCGCACGCTGCCCTCTATAGATTATGCCACACACTGCCCTCTGTCGATAATGCCACACACATCCCTCTGTAGATAATGCCACACACTGTCCTCAGTAGATAATGCCACATACTTCCCTCTGTAAATAATGCCACACACTTCCCTCTGTAGGGAATGCCACAGGGCCGAGTTTCCCTGTCGTGGGAATGGGGCCTTAAAGGGAATCTGTCACCCTTAACCCCCCCGCCCCAAACTACTGTAATCCGCAAATAGCGTAAAAGACTAAAACTGTAATGTTTATCTATCTATTCACATTCTCCCGCTGTAAGCCCACATACGTATTACAGTATATCATGCAATCAATCCAACGATTGCTAGTTCAGGTCCCCTAGAGGGATAAAAAAAAAAGCAAAAAAAAAAGGTGTTTTTTTTAAATGTGCAATATAAAAAAAAAACGTTTCAACCAAAGTAATAAAAAATAGGTATCACTGCATCTGTAAAAGTTCAAACTCTTAC
This sequence comes from Rhinoderma darwinii, assembly GCF_050947455.1. Lineage (NCBI taxonomy): Eukaryota > Metazoa > Chordata > Amphibia > Anura > Rhinodermatidae > Rhinoderma > Rhinoderma darwinii. The sequence continues at coordinate 133,481,289 of NC_134687.1, read as the reverse complement.
AATAGATTATTATTTAGCCCTCACAGTGAACGCCGTAAAATAATAATAATTTAAAAACAGCAGTATTGCTGTTTTTTAGTCACCCACACAAAAAAATTATACAAAGTGATAAAAAAGTCTTATGTACCCTAAAATGTCACCAATAAAAACTACAGGTCACCCCATAAAAAACAATCCCTCACACAGCTCACTCAACAGAAAAAATTTAAAAAATATAACCCTCAGAAAATGACACTAACTTTTTTTACAATTTCTTTTTTTTTTGTGAAAGTAGTAAAAAAAAAAAAACTTTATAAACTTTGTATGGCTATAATCATATTGACCCCAGAATAAAGTTAACATGTTGTTTTTACCGCGCGGTGATCGTCGTATCAAACTAAACCTAAAAAACAATAGAGGAATCGCTGTTTTTTCCCATTCCATCCCACAAATATTTTTTTCCAGTTTCCGACTACATAATATGGTACAGTAAATGGTGGCGTGAAAAACCACAACTCGTCCCACGGTAAACAAGCCCTCATACGCTATATTGACAGAAAAATAAAATGCTATGGCTTTTGGAAGGTGGGGAGGAAAAATGAAAATGAAAAAACGAAAAATGGCTGCGCTGGCAAGGGGGTTAACTGGAGAAATTCTTGGAGGGGTTGGAATATTTCTGTAGTTATAATAAGAACTCAATTGCAGCATGAGAATGTTTGCATAAAAATGTATAGGTGTGAACAACTTTAGGTGCACAGTAAAAATGACTTCAATCCGTCAATAATGGGACCTAATAATATTAGAATTATTGGAGTGTGGATTATAGGAATCTCACCGTTTCACGCCCAGCTAGCCTTTTTTCAGGTAGTCATATTTCTTCTTTCATTGCATAGTACAGTAGCAAATTCTCTAGCTGTTGCCTGTAGCCTTCATCATGTGATGGGTGTGTTTTACAAGGATCCCCAGTGGTCTGCATATTTACATTTCAGGCTCATGAAAAGAGAGAGTTTATCTTTGTAACTGTCGTCACCCTGGTCTCCCAGTGCTGCACATTTTCTAATCCATCTGTTGCTCCACACTTGTTTTAATTTACCCTTCCCTCAAAGTCTCAGTTACATATGCACTTATGAAACCCCCAGGTGATGTGAAGATCTGGTTTCAGCTACACAATGAACTTTGATTGTGCATGTTAATGCTGTATGTTATCACTGTTCCATGATAGATGGTTTCTTAAAGACTGGAATGACCATGAATGTGTTTTTCCAACGTCTGTTCCATAATATTCCAGCAGATTTATGTACGTTCTACACATTGGTCACATTATATTGATCTTTCCTCTCCCCTGAACCATGTCAATCATTAAAAATGCAAAAAAAAAAAAAAGGGAAGAAAGCACCGGACAGTGGACTAAAATAAAAGAAAATACTTTTAGACCTATTAACGTAGCTTTTCATGTGTACAATACTTAACCTGTTAGGAAAATACATGTACAGTAGTAAGGAGGCTTATATTAATACTTTAGTGGTTCTTTTCTTTTTATGCATGGCTCTGGAAATTATCCATGAATCCATTTATAAAACCGTAGCCTGAATTTATGACCTTTAATAATGAAGGCTGTTTAGCCAGGCAGGAATTAGGTAATGTGCTTTGCTTTTTCTTCATCATTGTATCTAATTTATTGTGCAGTCAAAAGAATTTATACTTAGTCTGCATTTGCTATGGGCTGCTTAAAGAAGCACTACGGTAACAATATTTTTCTTTCATTAAATAACTATGTACCCAATATATATATAATTCAGCTAGTATTATCTTATTTAGTTATTCCTTTCAATCTAAAAATTCATGGAATCCTTTTTTTCTGTTGGTCATGTGATGTCATAGTGACCCCCTGTGCATTACTTGTCTTTCTGTTCTCTCCAGGGGTCTCCATCTCAACAACCACAACCTCCTGTATGATGAAATTGCATGGACTGTTCCACACAGGCTCTTCACAGGTAAGGACAGAAACCCCTATCACAGTTATTGATAATTGGACAGGTTCCTGTCACATAGTTATAATGGAGAAGATCACAGCTCAATCTCCCTGACTGTATACTTATGGTCTCTTAGCTTATTTAGAAGAATATAAAGGGAAAGATAATTAAACTTGTAACGGGTGATTCTTCAATAAATCAAAGAGGTTTTGCAGCTTTAATAGATTTTATTAAAACAAGTGGCACGACAACTGAGCGTTCTTTATACCGGTATCAGGGTTCTCAACCCCACCGGAGCTCCAACCAATTTGGGCTGTGCTGCCATGGTTCCCTGTGGGGCTACTCTCTACCACATGGCTTACCCTGATACGCCTAGTGTGCACTAAGTCACTTTATAGTAATTCTCTGCATTTACATGTGTCACGAACGATGACCGCTACGTTACTACCTCACGTATCCCGACTCTCACGGGTGCCCAGGTGTAATATACACATTGCGTACTTTTCGCTACCAATACAGAAAACGGTCCTAGGCCACGGGGTGGCACGCTCACACTGTTCTTAGTCAAAGTCTTTAAATAGTGGTACTGTCTCTTTAAGGATCTGCTTTAACATGCATCAACATGCTTCAGTGCTTCTCACATGAAAGGCTTACAGTTGTAGAAAACTGGGTTAACAGGAGCCATCTTGAGCTCTTGCAAAGCCACCACTTAGGATGCCACATCAGGCCAGCTGCTTTCTGTTTTCATCAGAACAGGCTTCTCTGCACGTCCACGCGGAAGCTATCAATCACTCCTGCTCACACGTCATGTCTGGTGGATGGAAATCACAGGGTATCTTGACATATGGACTCCCACTTTTAGGGTCTCAACTACGCCACCAATAATGTTCTCTCTCTGTCTCTCTGCCCCATGATTTTTGATGGTTGACCCATCTCTTCAGGCCTAGCTCACCTTGAGTTAATTAAAACCTATAATATATTTTGAGCGCCAATGTTAAGCAAGACAAAAATATACCAGCATAAATAACTGAACAATAAATTGTCTCCACTAAAAAAGTAAATAGTAAACAACCATGTACACAATTGTTATCATATAATAGAACATACTTTATTAATCCATAGACATGGAACACCCCCCTACACAAATAATTACAAAAATAATTAAAACATAATTAAAAACATAAGCTCAATTGAGACCATCATTTAACCAGCTACACAGTAATACAAGATCAAAATGGTGTAAAAGGATGATTACATGTATAGCGGGAAAAAGTGTCTAGATCACAATTCCACAAGATCCAAGTCAAACAATGTCATAGTAGTACATATACAATTTTAATTACCTGTGGTTGGTATGATGGATGCTGGAAAACTCAAAAGAGTAACACCACAACCCGCGTTTCACTACATTTGTCAGGAGGTAATTAAAATTGTATATGTACTACTATGACATTCTTGACTTGGATCTTGTCGGATTGTGATCTAGACACTATTTTCCGCTATACATGTAGTCATACTTTTACACCATTTTGATCTTGTATTACTGTGTAGCTGGTTAAATGATGGTCTCAATTGAGCTTATGTTTTTAATTGAGTTTTGATTATTTTTTTAATTATTTGTGTAGGGGAGGTGTTCCATGTCTATGGATCAATAAAGTATGTTCTATATAATAATAATAATCGTTATTTATATAGCGCCAACATATTACGCAGCATTTTACAATTTAGAGGGGACATGAAACAAACAATATCAGACATTACATAGTGACAAAGTTCATTTACAATTCAAACCTGAGGAGTCAGGACCCTGCTCGCAAGAGCTTACAATCTATGAGGAAATAAAGGAGACACAAAGTGTAACAGTGTTTGTTCTGTACAATAGTGCAGCCATTTTTATACACATGGGGTGGTACACATAAAGCTGCATGAGCCGGTCACCAGCCAGTATCCGTGTATGACGGACATGAAGCGAAGGAGTGTTACGGAATATTATTCTGAAGACTAATCTAAAAGGAGGGCCATGGAAAGGAGTCAGACTAGGGAATGTTATAGGCCTGTCTAAAAAGATGTGTTTTTAGGGCACGTTTAAAACTGTGGATATTGGGAATTAATCTGATTGTCTGGGGTAGCGCATTCCAGAGGACTGGTGCAGCACGAGAAAAATCTTGGAGACGGGAGTGGGAGTTTCGGATTACGGAGGATTTTAATCTAAGGTCGTTGGCAGAACGTAGAGCCCGAGTAGGGTGGTAGACAGAGATGGGGGAGGAGATGTAAGGAGGTGCAGCACTGTGGAGAGCTTTGTGGGTGAGAGTAATAAGTTTGAATTTTATTCTGAAGGGGATGGGCAACCAATGCAGCGACTGGCACAGATTAGAATCGTTGGTGTAGTGGTTGGTCATAAAGATGAGCCTGGCTGCTGCATTGAGGATAGATTGGAGAGGGGAGAGTTTGGTGAGGGGAAGACCGACTAGTAATGAGTTACAGTAGTCAAGACGAGAGTGAATCAGAGCAACAATGAGAGTTTTGGTGGTTTCCTCCATAAGAAAAGAGCGGATTCTGGATATGTTTTTGAGGTGAAAATGACAGGAGCGTGAAAGTGATTGAATGTGAGGAGTAAAGGAAAGACCTGAGTCAAAAATAACCCCGAGACAGCAGGCGTGCTGCTTAGGAGTTATGATAGTGCCACACACAGAGATGGAGACATCAGGTTTAGGGAGGTTAGTAGATGGTGGGAACACAAGGAGCTCAGTTTTACAAAGATTCCGTTTCAGATAGAGAGAGGACATGATGTTAGAGACAGCGGACAGACAATCACTGGTGTTTTGTATTAGAGCAGGGGTGATGTCACGGGAAGAGGCATATAATTGGGTGTCATCAGCGTAGAGATGCAAAAAGATATAGTTTGGACCCTTGGTAACTGGCAGGCCAGATACAACAATTGAAAAACAGATGCCAAAGGCAAAGAAGCCCTATTTCCCAGCTACCATAGAAACTGTTACATTTTAAAATGTAATCTTTATTATGCTGATTCAGCAAACAGACAAACAGACAGACCAACATAAATGGTTACAATTCTGAGTGCATGGATCGGGTCAGCAACCATTAGTGGTTGTGTCAGTATGCACGTGTATTTGCCATCTATACCTGCAGACCAGCAAAATCTGGAGAACGTTGATAGCAACAATGGACTCCTGAGCAGTTAAATTGTTAAATTGTTAAACCCTAAGATCCAGCATGTATTAAAATTGAAAGGACATCCTAAGAAAACATCCTTAGAAAACATCCTTAGAAAACATTGGTCAATACTTACCATCGACCCAGACCTTAAAAAAGTAATTTCAGCGGCTCCGAGTATCACTTACCGCAGAGGTAAGAACTTACGAGAACTTTTGGTACACAGCCACTATTCCACAAAAAACAATTCCCAACAAACTTGGTTAAAATCACCAGTCAGGGGCTCTCACTCCTGTGGTCGTTGCTCCTTCTGTCCTCTTATGCCTATGACAAAGACCTTCACCAATCCACCTGATGGTAAAACCTATGTTATTAAGCAGTTTATTAACTGTCATAGCAGTGGGGTGATATATATAGCGAAATGTCCCTGTCCCAAATTGTACGTGGGAAAGACTATAAATGAACTAAGAAGGAGAATCTCCAAGCATCTGAGCACGATCAATCAGAAAGAGGATGTCCAGACATATGTCCAGACATATGCACCAACTACATGGGGGTGACACCAAGCTACTTCAGTTCTGGGGTGTCACCCAGATTAAATTAGGACCCAGGGCTGGAAATTTAGATCAGATTCTACTACAGGAGGAAGCACGATGGATTCATCGTTTGCATTCTCTCAGCCCCTCCAGTCTGAATGAAGGATTTACATTCGCAGCTTTTCTCTGAGATTAATGTATTGAGTTCAGTGTCACGATTACCGTGTCACGGGCCCATAATCTAATCTCTATTCGTATGTTTTTCAATCTTTACTTTCTACAGAAATATGATATAGAATTACAGACACTGTCCAACTATTGAGTTCTGATGGCCTCATATTTTCTCTGTTTTATTTAGGGTACTCTTATCCTCCTGTGACCTTTAATAGGGACCATTTGCACGCTCGTGATAAACACTTAGGTTTGCTTAAAGAATTCACCCCAGTACTTTTTGCATATTGATTGTCCATTTGACTTGAGAAGTCTACAGCTGTGTTTCTTTAAAACAAACTCCACACGCAAATATAATTTTACTATCGTTATTATTAACTCAGTTTAGAGCTGACATACAAGTGTGCACATACACCTACAGTTATACACATGCCTCTGCATATTGTTGGCATCTTATCAGCAGCGATACCTGCTGCCACATCACTGATCTCTATTATACATTTATTAAATTATTCACATCGTGTAGTCTCAATTACTAGTATATATTTAATATCCAATTTCAATACCAGTGACTTGGGTGTATAATCGATCTAAATATAAACGTACCACTCACTTATTTGATCCTTGCGAGTGGCCCCAAGTGTAAGTACCGAATAAGCCCTAAAGCGCATGCGTGAGCCTTCTTGCTCAGCTGCTCAGGCTTCTCACTGTTTCATTGGCAGTTTCATCTGCCATTCAAACTGGGGTTGGAGATTCCCGCCCACCCCCGTCACTATTGGTTCTATCTGTACACACACCCCCTGATACGTCATAGAGGATTCCCATAACAGAGATAATTTCTCGGCGCGCCGTCAGTAGCCCCGTGAACCCCTGAGGACGCATGTCGGGGGGGCTCTCCTTTCAATTTTAATACATGCTGGATCTTAGGGTTTAACAATTTAACAATTTAACTGCTCAGGAGTCCATTGTTGCTATCAACGTTCTCCAGATTTTGCTGGTCTGCAGGTATAGATGGCAAATACACGTGCATACTGACACAACCACTAATGGTTGCTGACCCGATCCATGCACTGAGAATTGTAACCATTTATGTTGGTCTGTCTGTTTGTCTGTTTGCTGAATCAGCATAATAAAGATTACATTTTAAAATTTAACAATTTCTATGGTAGCTGGGAAATAGGGCTTCTTTGCCTTTGGCATCTGTTTTTCAATCAGCGTAGAGATAGTACTGAAAGCCAAATCTGCTGATGGTTTGTCCAACAGGAGCTGTGTAGAGAGAAAAGAGAAGCGGACCTAGGACTGATCCCTGAGGAACCCTGATAGCAAAGGGAAGAGGAGAAGAAGTAGAACCAGCAAATGACACACTGAACGAGCGGTCAGAGAGATAGGAGGAAAACCAAGAGAGAGCAGCGTCCTTGAGGCCAATAGAGTGGAGGATGTTAAGTAGGAGTTTGTGGTCTACAGTGTCAAAGGCTGCAGAGAGATCCAGAAGAATCAGTAGAGAGTATTTGCCGTTAGATTTAGCCGCCAAGAGATCATTTGAGATTTTAGTAAGGGCAGTTTCTGTGGACTGTAGAGTGCGGAAACCAGATTGTAAGGGGTCTAGAATGGAGTTAGCAGACAGATAGCGGATAAGGCGAGAGTAGATCAAGCGTTCCAGGAGTTTGGAGATGAAGGGCAGATTAGAGACTGGTCGGTAGTGAGCAGTGCTGGATGAGTCAAGAGTTGTTTTTTTCAGTAATGGGTTTATAATGGCATGTTTAAAAGAGGAGGGAAAGATACCAGAGGAAAGAGAGAGGTTAAATATTTTTGTTAGGTGACCAGTGACAGCTGGGGAGAGGGACTGGAAGAGGTGTGAGGGAATAGGATCACTAGGACAGGTAGTAGGACGAGAAGAAGAGAGGAGCCTAGAGACTTCTTCTTCTGTTATTGGGTCAAATGCTGAGAGTGAAGAAGAGGGAGTGCGGGAGGGAAGGGGATCGATGTTACTAGGCGACTGGGAGATAATATAATGGCGGATGTTGTCAATTTTAACTTTAAAATAAGTGGCCAGGTCTTCAGCACTGAGATCAGTGATTGGCGTCTGCACTTCAGGACTAAGGAGGGAGTGAAAAGTATCAAAGAGGCGTTTTGGATTATTAGATAGTGTGGAGATGAGAGAGGTGAAATAGACTTGTTTGGCTCGGTGAAGGGCAGAGTTGTAAGTTCTCAGCATAAATTTGTAATGGAGGAAATCTGCAACCAAATGCGATTTTCTCCACAGTTGTTCGGCACATCTCAAGCACCGCTGAAGAAAGCGGGATTGAGGCATGTGCCAGGGTTGTTGTTGTCTTTGTCGAGTGGTTCGGAGTGTAGGGGGGGCTGCTTCATCCAATGCATTTTTTAGAGTGTTATTGTAAAGTTTGGCAGCCAGATTGGGACAGGAGAGGGAAGAGATAGGGGACAATGAGGATTGTAGACGGTCTATGAGTTTCTGAGTGTTAATGGTATGTAGATTTCTGTATGTCTGATACGTAGGGATGACCTGAGAAGGCAGAGAATATTTGATAGTAAAGGAGAGAAGGTTGTGATCAGAGAGCGGGAGAGGAGAGTTAGTAAAGTCAGAAACTGAGCAGAGACGGAAGAAGACCAGGTCAAGTGAATGCCCATCTTCATGTGTAGGAGAGTTAGTAAGTTATGACAGACCTAGGGACGAGGTTAAAGATAGAAACTGGGAGGCAGATGGGGAGATTGGGTTATCAATGGAGATGTTGAAGTCACCCATGATGAGAGTGGGTGTTTCAGAGGATAGAAATTGTGGAAGCCAGGCAGCAAAATGATCCAGGAATTGGCGGGGTGAGCCCGGGGGTTGGTGGACAACTGCCACTCGGAGGGAAGAAAGGGGAAAGAGTCTGAGGGTGTGGACTTCAAAAGAGGGAAATGTGAGTGAGGGGACTGGGGGAATGACCTGGAAAGTGCAGTGTGGGGAAAGAAGTATACCTACTCCTCCACCCTACCTGTTCTCAGGTCTGGGGGCATGAGAGAACTGGAGACCACCATAAGATAGAGCAGCAGCGGAAGCAGTGTCAGACAGGTGTAGCCATGTTTCTGTAAGAGCCAGGAGGTTGAGAGAGTTAGAAAGGAATAAGTCATGAATAAAGGTGAGCTTGTTGCACATGGACCGAGAATTCCAGAGAGCACAGTTAAAAGAGACAGGAGAAGACGTACAATGAATGGTAAGAAGATTTGCAAGGTTTCTATGTGACAGGTAAGTGGTTGAGCTTGGCAGAAGAAAAGGGAGGACCAGGGTTGGGAGATATGTCCCTTGCAGCTAGTAGCAGGAGAATGGAGAGAGACAGCAGATGGTTCTGTGATTTATGCAAGCGTTTTTTATGTTCGGCAGTGGTATGAGATGGGTTAAGTTGACTGAGGAAAGTGAATAGTGCATGGGAGCTGTTCATGGGCGAGGGAAGGAGAGAGGGACTGATGTGGACTGTTTTTTGCCAAGGCCTAAATGGGCGGTAGGATTGTAAACCAATAGCAGCTATAATGATGAGCGCGGTATCGAACATGTTTGTTTGTAAACAGATAGAGTATTTAACCCCTTCCCGCACCTTGACGTTAATGCACGTCGAGGTGATCAGTCACTTCGCGCACCTCGACGTGCAGTTACGTCGGTGTTTTGACAGTTAACCGCCGCGCGGCGCTGCACCGCAGCGGCGGTTTACTGTGCAGAGTGTCTGCCCTGCATTCCCTGTTGCCGATCAGCGGACCATCGCAGCTGATTTCGGCAGTTAACCCCTTCGATGCGGCGATCGATTCCGATCGCCACATCTAAGGAGTTTAGCAGAGATCGGAAGTCCCCTCGTGAAATGACGGGGGCTGGCGATGGTACCCATGGCAACCGGAAGTCAGACAATGTACAGAAGCCTAATTCAAATAAATTTAGCAAAAAAACTGTGGGTTCAAAATGCTAACTATACTCATAGATAAATTCCTTGAGGGGTGTAGTTTCCAAAATGGGGTCACTTTTGGGGGGTCTTTACTGTTTTGGTACCACAAGACCTATTCAAACCTAACATGGTGCCTAAAATATATTCTAAAAAAAGGAGGCCCCAAAATCCTCTAGGTGCTCCTTTGCTTCTAAGGCCTGTGTTTCAGTCCATTACCGCACTAGGTAATAAATATTGAGTTGCATTTCTTGGGTAAAACCTTCTGTGGTACAGAAAAAATGTATTACAAATGAATTTTCAAAAAAAATAATGAAATTTGTAAATTTCACCCCTACTTTGCTTTAATTCCTGTGAAACGCCTAAAGGGTTAAAACACTTTCTAAATGCTGTTTTGAATACTTTGAGGGGTGCAGTTTTCAAAATGGGGTGATATATGGGGACTTTCTAAAATATAAGGCCCCCAAAGTCACTTCAGAACTGAACTGGTCCCTGAAAAAATAGGCTTTTGAAATTTTCTTAAAATATGAGAAATTGCTGCTAAAGTTCTAAGCCTTGTAACGTCCTAGAAAAATTAAAGAATGTTCAAAAAATGATGCAAACATAAAGTAGACATATGGGAAATGTAAACTAGTAAGTATTTTGTGTGGTATTACTATCTGTTTTACAAGTAGATACATTTAAATTTAGAAAAATGCTAATTTTTGCTAATTTTCTCTAAATCTTGGTGTTTTTTACAAATAAATATTGATTTTATCGACCAAATTTTTTCCCTAACATAAAGTACAATATGTCACGAGAAAACAATCTCAGAATCACTTGAATAGGTAAAAGCATTCCAGAGTTATTACCACATAAATTGACACATGTCCGATTTGAAAAATCGGCTTAGTCCTGAAGGCCAAAACAGGCTCAGTCCTGAAGGGGTTTATCTAATAATTAGAGTGTGTGCTAGTTTGTTTCGTTTTGCAGCTTACCTGTCACTTTCCCTGTCTAACCGCCATGTATAACCGCCAGGACACTTTGACAGTATGACACTTAGACAGAGATGACTTCTGCCTTCGTGCCCCCCTGCACGAGTTCTATTATATGACAATTGTGTACATGGCTGTTTACTATTTACTTTTTTTTAGTGGGAGCTAGTTCACCTTGAGGCCAGAGGCAGGTATTTATGGTACCTAAAGCTGCTCCCGCCACACACTCCTCCCAACTTCCCTCTCTTTTAACTGACCCTCTACATTCTAATTTCCTCTCCTTTCTCTCAGCTCAAGGGCCCCATCAGGCACTAGAAGACACGGGGGAGGCAGACTCACCAACACCGGGACCATACAATAGGGAAGGAAGTTGGCAGACCACACATGACAAGTACAGGGCAGGAAACCCAGACAGTAATTGAGTAGATCTATTAAATGTGGCAGGATCCCTTACACACTGTCCTCCCTGCAGACAAAAATGGTACTGATTCTAGCTGCCCATCTAAGGCATCATGGGATTGATAACATAGTTGCAGGGTAAAATATAAAAATCTAAATGGTGTCTGATCAAATGCAGACGGAAGGCTAGATTGCAGGGAAGTGAGTACAATATACATAAAAGAAGTCGAGAGCAATATAGACAATCAGGTGGAGAATGCTATAATGGAAAGTTATTTTTCTTTTTTGTATTGTATCTAAAATAAAAACTAGAATAGCTTTACAGTCTTGATTAAAAATATCCTACCGTTAAGTGTCTATAGCTGCTATTTAGTCCTATGTGTTTTAATGGTTACAGACTACAAACAAATCAGGAGTAGTCTGAGTCTGATATTGCAGTCATACTTCCTCCCATCTGTCCCTTACTTCTTGGTAACAGACTACACGGTTTTCATGGTTACAGACTACAAACAAATTCTGTGTAGTCTGAGTCTGATATTGCAGTCCTACTTCCTCCCATCTGTCCCTTACTTCTTGGTAACATACATTCGGTATGATGACATGAAATAAGCCATGTTTTACTTTTTGGATACAGTTGCTCTGTATTCTGTATACAGAGCAGCTGTATGCAGCGCTAAATCCTGTTCTCGTCAGGTCCGCTGGACTAACGGGTTCAATGACAGCGGGTCCTGCGTGTCTATGACATGCAGGATCCACCTGTTATCCATCACATCTAAATTCATAACTTAGATGTGATAGAATACAGGTGGATCCTGCGTGTCAGCCAATTGTATGCATAGAGTACTTGGTGTGAAACTTTAATGTAAACCTTTAAAATGCTCATGAACATTAAATGAAGTTATTTTATCAACCTACCATCAGGTGAACTTTTTGAACAAATGATCCCTCGAGAGGCCAATACACATTAGGTATCATGTGATAAATGGATCACCTAGGTGGGACTTTGTAGCCCCTCTTCAACTTCTGATGGTTCTTATAGGTTGGTGAAAAATGTACATAGGTGAAAAAGAGAATGCATATTATGATTTGGTGTCAGAGGATGATAGATCCCATACTTTCCTTTCAAGGGGTTTTCCCACCATAGTAAGCGATGCCATAGAGCTGAGGCTCCCTCACAGTTCTCATCTGTGACTCCACAGTTCCCTCTGTGTAGGGTACCGCAACACAGTCCCATTCACTTGAATGAAGTTGTGTTGCTATTCTCTGCAAAGCAGGAGGATGGGAATACCGCTGATCCTTGTGATCGGCCATGATCCCAGAGATCAGACCTCCACTGATCAAGATGTTATGGCATATCCTAGCAAAATGCCATAACATCTATGGACATCTTTAGATTTGTCTCTGACAGTCATCACAGTGAAAAGTCATTATTTGCTCTATATATGTTAAATATTCTAGTATCATTGGGTACTATATGAAACTGTAAAACAATTACACTTTGTCATGTAAAAAAATAAATGTTACAACGGCACCTTCCACATGCATTGGATATTTTACTCTTATTCAATAAATTTTAGCCCAGTTTCAAGCACAGTGTAATTTCAAATATTGACTGAAATACTTCAATTTGGATCTAGTGATGGAATTTCACACTTTCACTAATATATTCCAGTAGATGATGCATAATTGGACATCTCATAAATACGGTATATGGTGATTAAATATTCCAAATTTCCATTTCCTCTAAATGGCCGTTAACTAGTTAACTTTCTTAGCTTACTGCACAGTGGGATCACTGTTTTTCTCCAATGTGTCAGCCCTTTGTCCCACCAAATAGCAAGATATTACAGCCAGGTGTTCTGCATGACCTTGTTCACATAACTTAACCCTGCATTGTGCTAAACATCTGTAAACTACAAGTGTTCACACACCAAGGCCACCGTGTTCATGAGGAAAAAAAAAAGATACTGCTGCACCTCAGCTTACTCTCTAGAGTTTTCCCTCTATTGTCATGACACAGATTTCTCTGGACCTAGAAGCAGGAGTAAAACAGTCGTATGCTGCATTTCTTATACTAATACCCTCTACATAGACACAGAAAATACAGAATTATGCATGAAAAAATACATTCAAATCAGGGCCGGCTCCAGGTTTATGTAGGCCCTTGGGCGACACAGACTTAGTGGACCATTTGCGAGGGAACTCACGGTGGCAGAAAACACCAGTTTGTGCCAGCCTTATGGAAGTTAGGCCCTGTTTATTCCCCCATATAGAAATTAGGCCCTGAAAATGCCCCCATATAGAAGTTAGGCTCCCAGTTTGTGTCCCCATATAAAAGCTAGGCCCTGTTTATGCCCCATATAGAAGTTAGGCCCCCAGTTTGTGCCCCATATGGAAGTTAGGCCCTATTTATGCCCCCATATAGAAGTTAGGCCCTCAGTTTGTGCCCCTATATAAAAGTTAGGCCCCCTTTATAGAAGTTAGGCCCCCAGTTTGTGTCTATATATACAGTGCCTTCTGCAGATAATGCCACAGTGCCCGCTTTAGATAGTGCCACAGTGCCCTCTGTAGATAGTTCCATAGTGCCCTCTGTAGATAGTGCCACAATGCCCTCTGTAGATTGTGCCACACACAGTCCCCTAGTAAATAGTGCCACACACAGCCCCCCAGTAGATAGCGCCACACACCCCACCCTGTAGATAGCACTACACTCCCCCTCCCGGTAGATAGCGCCATTGGGTCTACCTCTAGTAGTGGAAGCCCCAGCCAGAGCATTGCTGATGCTCCAGCCGGGAATTCCTCTCCTGCAGAAGCCGCTGACATTACTGTCCATATAAGGATAGTGACGTCAGGGGCATCTCTAGGAGCGGAATCCCCGGCCAGAGCTTCGGCAAAGTTCTGGCCGGGGATTCCATTCCTGGAGGTGCCATGACAGCAGGGCTAAGCACCCGAGTGGGCCCTGCCAAGGGCAGTGGGGCCGGGCACTTGCCCGGGTTCGCCCTAATTTAAATTATACTGTAAAATCAAATAAAACCATACAAAGAATTTAAATGACATGAACAAAGTGCATCATTAAAGAAGTTTTTTCGAGATTTAAAAATCTATACATTTGGGCTAAATATTAAAAAGATCTAATTTTGCAATATAACATAACTGCTGTTTGTAGATCACCTCGCCGCAAAAAATAGGATAAAAAGTGATTAAAAAGTTATATGTAACTCAAAATGGTACAAATACAAAACTACAGTTTGTTTTTATGGTGCAAAAGTAGTAAAACATAAATAAAACTATATACATTTTGTATCTTTAAAGTCGTACTTACCCGCAGAATAGAGTTAACATGTCATTTATAGTGCACAGTGGGTGCCGTAAAAATTAAACTCAACAAACTAAACACAAAAAAAATGTGTAACTGCTGATTTTTTTTCCATTTCACCATTACATTTTTTTCAATACATAATATGTCAAAACGGTGCCATTAAAAAATAGAACTTGTCCCACAAAAACCAGGCCCTCATACGCCTACGTTTATGGATAATGTAAAAAGTTATGACTCTCGGAATGCAGTGGGGAAAAAATGAAACAAATTGCTCCGTCTTCAACGCCCAAAATAGCATCCTTAAAGGGGTATTTCCATCTTAGATATTTATGGCATATAAACAGTATATGCCATAAATGTTGGATAGGTGTGGGTCTCAGCTCCGGGACCCACATTTATCTCGAGAACAGGGGTCCTCTGACCCTGTCCCCATCTGGTGTGGCCGTCACATGCCTCTGCATTCAGGCGGAGACTCAGTGGAGAGGTGGCCTGAATTACTAAAACAGCTGAGCGTAACTTCCATTCACTACTTCTATGAAAGTTATAGAAACAGCAGAGCACAGCGAGCTCGGCTGTTTCTGTAATCCCGGCCACCTATCCACTGAGTCTGTGTCTGGACGCAATGGCCGCCTCACCAGACGGGGTTGGAGTCGTGACTGTGCTGATGCTTGATCTCATCTGCGAGCTCATACTTGCCAGGAATTGTATAGACTGTTGGTAAAACACCATACTATGTTTTTCACTACTTGGAAACCTTTATAATTAATGACGTGATTATTCCTGCACTTGTTTTTGACTGGGTCAGCAATTTGTATATTCTTAAAGGTGTTTTTTGAGCTATAAAAATTGTGTGCAAATGGTTTAACTGCAGTCAATCTAGTCACTCACTATTGTGCTGGCTGTAGCTGAAATGCCTTTGTAGGCCAGTTTCACATGATCATACGCCTGGTATTTATCTTCTGCTTATATCACGTTTTGTACTTTGAACACGTGGGTTTTCTTTCCTTATCCTGTACATAATGACGTCTCACATCACATGTTCTTATCTCCACTGCTCCCTACTTTCCCCCATCCCGTCCTCTCTAGAGGGATCGTGTTTCACATGCTGGACAGAAGATAGTGAATAGTAAATCAGTAGAACAGCAGAGATGTGTCTCAGTAGCAGGTAGTAAGTAAGTACAGCTCTACTTTACACCTTGTAATAGAGGCAATGCCTAAGAGAGGGGAGAGGATTTATGGGAACTGCAATCCCTTTTCATGGGAATCCCACCCACAGCAAGTCCAAGCAAAATGAAAACAATAGTGCTGCACAGAGCTGGGCATCATAATAAAATAATAATAATAATAATAATAATAATAATAATAATAATAATAATAATAATAATAATAATAAAAACTACATTTGATGAAATGATCAAAATGTATCAAATCTAATATTTATAAGTTGTCATAGATTCAATAGATTCATTGTTAAATAAAATATATGCATTGCCTTTATTGTGAATGAAAAATAAATAAATACATTTATGTATTCCTTGCACTCTGCTGCAAACAAAGTTTACCGACATTTAATCAGTTCTCTCTAAGGGTATGTGCACACACACTAATAACGTCCGTAATTGACGGACGTATTTCGGCCGCAAGTACCGGACCGAACACACTACAGGGAGCCGGGCTCCTAGCATCATAGTTATGTACTATGCTAGGAGTCCCTGCCTCGCTGCAGGACAACTGTCCCGTACTGAAAACATGATTACAGTACGGGACAGTTGTCCTGCAGCGAGGCAGGGACTCCTAGCATCGTACATAAGTATGATGCTAGGAGCCCGGCTCCCTGCACTGTGTTCGGTCCGGGACTTGCGGCCGAAATACGTCCGTCAATTACGGACGTAATTAGTGTGTGTGCACATACCCTAATTGTTCACACGTAACGGATTTGCTGCGTATTTTCCATCCGGAATTGCGGACGGAAAATATGCAGCATAATACAGTAGCAGCAATGTGGGTGTAATTGAACAAATGTCATCCACACATTTCAGTCCAGAAATTCACCTGCAGTGGGTAATTTGAAAGTGGACACACAGCCTTGAAAACAACGCAGTAAAATCCGCACCATTCTCCGCAGTAAAAAAACGCATGAAATGGTGCGGATTTTCTGCAGCGGATTGTCTGCTAGTTTATGCGGAAATGCTGCAGAAATTTTCTGCAGAAAATGCATTAAGTGTGGACATTCCCTAAGGCTAGGTTTACACTGTGCGTGTTTGTTGCAGTTTTTAGCATGCATTGTTTTTGTTTTGGTATATAAACTCCAATGTCTCTCAATGCGAGTACATAAACCAAAAAAACCGCATGCTAAGATGAAACAAAACCACACAGTGTGAACCCAGCCTTACATTTCTACACCATTCAGGCATAACATTGACCCCCTTCCCAAACCTTGAAGTTACTGCACGTCAAGGTGAGGAGTAACTTCGCGCACCTTGACGTGCAGTTACGTCTGCAATTTAAAAGTTAATCGCCGCGTGGCGATACACCGCAGCGGCTGTTGACTGTACAGTCTGTCTGTCCTCCAGGCAGACTACAAGGGACCTATCAAAGCAGTCCCCTGTCAGAAATCGATCCGATTGGTTACTTTGTGCAGACTTACCAATCGGAGCTTAGAAGTTAAGAAAAAAGTCTTCACAGGCAATGACCTCCCCTGTTGGAGTTAGAAAGTCATGGAGATCAGAGCCTGTAGTCGTCGTGTGAAGATAAAGTTGAAAAAAATTCCCAATATCCCCCATTAACCCCTTGATCACAGTTCCGTAACTGTGATCACCCACCCCCATAAGTATATAAGGGAGTTTTTTTTTTATTCTTTTAAAAAAAAAATGAATAAAACACTAAAAAAAAGTTTACCCAGTGTTAGGCAGTGTTAGGCAGTGTCAATTTAGTCAGTGTCAGTTTAGTCAGTGTTAGTCACTGTCAATTTAGTCCGTCTCAGCGTCAATTTAGTCAGTGTTAGCATCAATTTAGTCCGTGTTAGTCAGCGTCAATTTAGTCAGTGTTAGTCAGCGTCAATTTAGTCAGTGTTAGTCAGCGTCAATTTAGTCAGTGTTAGTCAGCGTCAATTTAGTCAGTGTTAGTCAGTGTCAATTTAGTCAGTGTTAGTCAGTTTCAATTCAGTTAGTGTCAGTGTCAGACCGTCTGTTAGTCAGCGTCAGTCAATCAGCGTCAGTCTGTTAGTGTCTCTCAGTGTCAGTGCATCAGTCAATCAGTGTCAGTTAGTCAGTCAGTTAGCGTCAGTCAGTGTGTGATTGTCAGTTAGTCATCGTCTTTTTGTCAGTGTAGTTTAGTAAGTGTTAGTTAGTTTTAGTGTCATAAAATAAAAAATGTTTAAATATACAAATATACTTTAGTGTATGTTAGTGTTAGTATTTAGTGTTTTATGTAAAAAAAAAAGACAAGAAAAGTTCTATTATACATTTTTTTTGTATACAGCTCTCGACAGTATACAAGTACAGATACATTTACTGTACATAAAAAATAAAAATGGCCCGCAAAACATTTACCGTAGAACAGGGGAGTAGCTAGGGGGGGGGCAGGCGTGGCATGTGCCCTGGGCGCAGCTTAGAGGGGGGCGCAAGCGCCACCTCCTCCTGCACTATAATTGTACCTGTGTCGCAAGGACACAGGTACAATTAGAAGCAATGAATGACCGCGCACGTTCCGTGCCCGGCCATTCAGCGCCTTTCCACGAATGAAGCGACTGGTACCTTTTGTACCAGTGACGCTTCCGTCGATGAAAGGCGCTGACTGACTGACAGGGAAAGTCATCCTGCCCAGCCAATCAGCGCCTTTCATAGACGCCGCGTTCAACCCCCTGGAGACCTGCGCAGAAGAGAGCAGGTCTCCATGGCTGCCGGACGGCATGGGAGCGGGAAAAGGTGAGTTTGAATTTATTTTTTTATTGTAATAGAAGTGTGGCTGTATCTGCGGGGGGGACTTTGTCTACACGGGGGGGACTTTGTCTACACGGGGGACTTTATCTACGGGGGGTGTCTATCTACAGGGGGACTATATCTACAGGGCTGGGCTATATACAGGGGGACTATATCTACAGGGCTGGGCTATATACAGGGGGACTATATCTACAGGGCTGGGCTATATACAGGGGGACTATATCTACAGGGCTGGGCTATATACAGGGGGACTATATCTACAGGGCTGGGCTATATACAGGGGGACTATATCTACAGGGCTGGGCTATATACAGGGGGACTATATCTACAGGGCTGGGCTATATACAGGGGGAATATATCTACAGGGGGCTATATCTACAGGGCTGGGCTATATCTACAGGGCTGGGCTATATACAGGGCGACTATATCTACAGGGGGGCTATATACTGGGGTGGGCTATCTATAGAGCACCATATACAGGGGTGGGCTATATAGTATATAGCCCCCTGTAGATATAGCCCACCCCTGTATATGGTGATCCATAGATAGCCCACCCCAGTATATAGCCCCCCTGTAGATATAGTCGCCCTGTATATAGCCCAGCCCTGTAGATATAGCCCAGCCCTGTAGATATAGCCCCCTGTAGATAGCCCACCCCTGTATATAGCCCACCCCTGTATATAGCCCCCCTGTGTATAGCCCACCCCTGTAGATATAGCCCCCCTGTGTATAGCCCACACCTGTATATAGCCCCCCTCTGTAGATATAGCCCCCCTGTGTATAGCCCACCCCTGTAGATATAGCCCCCCCTGTGTATATCCCAGCCCTGTGTATAGCCCAGTCCTGTAGATATGGTCCCCCTGTAGATATGGTCCCCCTGTAGATATGGTCCCCCTATAGATATGGTCCCCCTGTAGATAGCCCACCCCTGTATATAGCCCCCATGTACATATAGTCCACCCCTGTATATAGTGCTCCACAGATAGCCCACCCCTGTATATAGTGCTCCACAGTTAGCCCACCCCTGTATATAGTGCTCCACAGATAGCCCACCCTTGTATATAGTATATACAGGGGTGGGCTATCTGTGGAGCACTATATACAGGGGTGGACTATCTAGTGGAGCACTATATACAGGGGTGGACTATATGTACAAGGGGGGTGGCTATATACAGGGGTGGGCTATCTGTGAAACACTATATACAGGGGTGGACTATATGTTGAGCACTATATACTGGGGTGGGCTATATCTACAGGGGGGCTACATACATGGTTGGGCTATCTGTAGAGCTCTATATACAGGGGTGGGCTATATCTACAGGGGGCTATATACAGGGGTGGGCTATCTGTAGAGCACTATAGGGGGAGTTATTTGTGGGACACTATATACAGGGGTGGTCTATATGGGGGCACTATCTACAGGGGCTCTATGGCAGGCACTATCTACAGGGGGCTCTATGGCAGGCACTATCTA
Source organism: Rhinoderma darwinii (assembly GCF_050947455.1). Classification (NCBI taxonomy): domain Eukaryota; kingdom Metazoa; phylum Chordata; class Amphibia; order Anura; family Rhinodermatidae; genus Rhinoderma; species Rhinoderma darwinii. The sequence continues at coordinate 133,461,420 of NC_134687.1, read as the reverse complement.
CAGGGGGCACAGTGTGTGTGTGTGGGGGGGTGTTTGGCGCTATTATATTTAGGGGCGTAGTGTGTGGTATAATGATAACTTTATTTATAGGTGCAGAAATGTTGGTAAAGTGAGAAGCTGAAGACATCTGAGCGGCAAACTGCAGAAATGGGCTGTGACCGCGTGAAGTCACCATAGAGGTCTGGACCGGATGGAGAGAAAGAACTAGAATCTGAGACGTCACCGGTAAGTCACTTAATGTAAATGTTCACTCTGCCTCTAATCAGTACTGTAGTCACTGTATGATCTGCAGCGAGATGATGGGTGGTAGGATTATGATAGGATTTATTTTTTGTGAAACGGCATCTCCCAGCATATCCTTACCATTGTTCGGGCCATGCTGGGAGCTGTAGTTTTACGCCGTACAAACCTATACGGCAGGGGTTGCACTAAATTGAGCTGTATTTGTGCTGGTGTTGTATATATGTAGTGAGCTTGGTTCTGGTGTTGTGTATAGAACCATATTGCTTGTGAAATGTACAAATAATTTTATGCTCGCGTTACATAAAAAGAAATGACACGTCGATTGGTAGAGAAAACAAACACGGCGAGGGGGAAGGAGATGTTGGGGGGGGGGGCGCCAAACTTAATCTTTGCCCCGGGTGCTGGAGAACCTAGCTACGCCTTATGGGATGCTCGCATCGGACACAGATATTGCAAGTGATGTAGGGTCCGCTTTTGTTCTGTCCTCCTCAAGTGACACTGAGGAACCTCCTCGCTGTCGCAGGAGGGTTAGTCTTCAGGTCACACCTGCACCTGAACCTAATTGGTTGCCCCCACCTCCTACACTCCCCAAGTATCGGACTTTACTTCTGCTGCAGGGGTCCAAGTCCAGACAGCCGGGCTGTCCGAAATTGAGTTTTTCAAGCTCTTTTTTTCCGACAGCATTGTTGAAAAAATTGTTGAGCAGACAAATCTCGGTGCTCAACAATTTATTGCTGTCAACCCCAGTAGTTTTTATGCCTGGCAATCTTCATCTTCGGATAACCCTGGAAGAGAAATTTATGAGTCCCTGGTGCATTTCAAGGGAAGGGTAAAATTCAGGCAGTATTTGCCCAACAAGCATGACAGGTATGGCATCAAAATTTACAAGTTATGTGAGTCGGAGTCAGGCTAAACACATACTTTTAACATTTACGAGGGAAGGGACAGTCAAATAGAGCCCCAAAAATGTCCACCCGTCCTAACCACAACTGGGAAGATTGTCTGGGACCACCTGCACCCACTGTTTAATCAGGGGTACCACTTGTATATAGACAACTGGTACACAAGTGTAACCCTGTTCAAATGCCTGGCGGAGAAAAAAACTGTGGCATGTGGGATGGTCCAGAAAAATCAAAGACAGCTCCCAAAAACCCTTCTCAGACAAACTCTGCAGCGTGGGTGCTCCATAGCGAAGGGGTCCTGTTTTTAAAATTCAGGGACAAGAAGGCTGTATTGATGCTAACATCCATTCATGACGCCACCTGCTCTCTTTTCCCTGTGCGTGATGCAACACCCGCCAGAACGTCACAGCCTGTCTGCATCCAGGCATATAACAAATTTATGCTGGGAGGGACCTATCTGACCAGATGCTCAAACCGTACAATCCCATGTGGAAATAAAAAATTTGGCATAAAAAACTGGCGGTGTACTTCGTCCAAATGCCATTGTACAACTCGTTTGTAATTTACAGGAGCTCTGGTCAGGAACGGACATATTTGGAATACCAGGAGAAGATAATCATACCCCTTCTCTTAGGTAATGTGGCAGAGGTAGGAGAAAGTTCTACCTCTGCAAGTAGTGACGTCTCCAGCATAGTTCCAGGGCAGCACTTTCCTGGTGAAGTACCGCCCACAGAAAAAAAAGGTGCCCCCAGAAAAGGTGTCATGTCTGTGCCAAAAGAGGCATAAGAAGAGAAACTACCTGTCCCTCCCACCCTGGACTGTGTACAGGGGCGTAACTAGGAAAGACTGGGCCACATAGCAAACTTTTGATGGGGGCCCCCCTCCCCTGGGTGTCACACAACCCCCCCCCTTGTAGATAGTGCCTTTTTTACAGCCCCCCCTGTAGATAACGCCATACAGCCCCCTCTGTAGAGAGCGCCATACAGACCCCCCTGTAGATATCGCCATACAGCCCCCTCTGTAGATAACGACATACAGCCCCATCTGTAGATAACGACATACAGCCCCCCGTGTAGATAGCGCCATACAGCCCCCTTTGTAGATAAAGCCATACAGCTCCCCCTGTAGGTAACGCCATACAGCCCCCCTGTAGGTAACGCCATACAGCCCCCCCTGTAGGTAACGCCATACAGCCCCCCCTATAGGTAACGCCATACAGCCCCCCCTGTAGGTAACGCTATACAGCCCCCCCTGTAGGTAACGCCATACAGCCCCCCCGGTAGGTAACGCCATACAGCCCCCTCTGTAGATAACGCCATACAGCCCTCTCTGTAGATAGCGCCATACAGCCCCCCCTGTAGGTAACGCCATACAGCCCCCCCTGTAGGTAACGCTATACAGCCCCCCCTGTAGGTAACACCATACAGCCCCCCCCTGTAGGTAACGCCATACAGCCCCCTCTGTAGATAGCGCCATACAGCCCCCCCTTTAGATAACGCTATACAGCCCCCTTTGTAGATATCTACAGAGGGGGCTGTATGGCGTTATCTACAAAGGGGGCTGTATGGCGTTATCTACAGTGGGGGCTGTATAGCGTTACCTACAGGGGGCTGTATGGCGCTATCTACAGAGGGGGCTGTATGGCGCTATCTACAGGGGGGCTGTATGGCGCTACCTACAGGGGGGGCTGTATAGCGTTACCTACAGGGGGGCTGTATAGCGTTACCTACAGGGGGGGCTGTATGGCGTTACCTACAGGGGGCTGTATAGTGTTATCTACAAAGGGGGTTGTATGGCGTTATCTAAAGTGGGGGCTGTATAGCGTTACCTACAGGGGGGCTGTATGGCGCTATCTACAGAGGGGGCTGTATGGCGCTATCTACAGGGGGGGCTGTATGGCGCTACCTACAGGGGGGCTGTATAGTGTTACCTACAGGGGGGGCTGTATGGCGTTACCTACAGGGGGGCTGTATGGCGTTATCTACAGTGGGGGCTGTATGGCGTTATCTACAGAGGGGGCTGTATGGCGCTAACGCCATACAGCCCCCCCTGTAGGTAACGCTATACAGCCCCCTCGGTAGGTAACGCTATACAGCCCCCCCTGTAGGTAACGCTATGCAGCCCCCCTGTAGGTAACGCCATGCAGCCCCAACCCCCCAAAAAAATCCCACCTACAGTGTGTCTTACAAAAGACATGTATCCCCTATCCACAGGACAGGGGATACATGTGTGATCACTGGCACTGATAGGGAGAACGGGGGACTGAAAGTCCCCTGAAGTTCTCCATGACTAACCTCTGACTTCCGGCGTCTGCGCAGCTCAATAAAAATGAAAGGAGCGCTGGTCACGCATGTGCATAAGCGCGACCGGCGCTCCATTCATTTCTACAGAGCTGCCGACACACTATGTGATGGAGAACTTCAGGGGACTTTCGGTCCCCCGTTCTCCCTATCACTGCCAGCGATCACACATGTATCCCCTATCTTGTGGATAGGGGATACATGTCTTTTGTTTAATGGCAGAGCGGGGAGATACCTAAAGGACCTGTGAAGACGTTTTCAGCATGTGACCGGGACAGGAGGGGCGGAGTTTATCAGTGGAGAGACCTGGTGGATGAAGGACCTGTGATATCAAAATCACGTGACAACTGTATCATAAGGAGGAGCTTAGAAGTGGGAATAATGAGCTGATGTCATGTGAAGAGGATCACATGACATGAGGGTCGGATCTCTGTGAGGGAGCGGGGCTCCTGCGGTGTGTGAAGGTGATGATCACATGACATCAGGGAGCGGGGATCTGTGAGGGGGCGGAGCTCCTATACACTGTAAAGTGATGATGATCACGTGATATGAGGTACGGAGCTCTGTCCGGGGGCAAGGCCAGTGGCGTAACTACGGCCCGTAGCAGCCATAGCGGCTGCTAGCGGAGCCTCTGGCCATGGTGGGGGCCCGTGCCAGCAGGCGACATGGGCCCCCTCATGCCGCGGGCCCCGTAGCAGCCGCTACGGCTGCTACCGCGGTAGTTACGCCACTGACTGTGTATGAAGGAGTGCTTACAGATATACCACACCTCTCTGGAATTCAAAATGTTATTTTCATCCGTCCCATTCATTTATAATTATCGTCCCTTTCATTTACAATTAGCGTTCCTTTCATTTACCATAACTATTTTACCATTTAAAAATGTAATATCCTCCATAACAAAACTAAAAATTATCATTATACCCATAGATGAACACCTAGGATTTGTAATATGGTGTAGTATCTGCGCAATTTTTTAGGCTTATGCAAACATGACATGTGCCCAAAAATCATCCAAGTAAAATAAAGCCTCAAAATCCTTGTGGTGTTCCAATATTTTCTCGCCCTGCCATATGTCTAGCAACAGCAGATTAGGGCCAATTGGGGGTATTTCTAAACTCAGAAGAAAAAGCCTGATGAATGTTGAGGTGCTTTTCTTCACTTCCATGCTGTGTGTCTGAAAAATCTGTCCTATAAATGAAGCAGTTGTTAGCAAATTGAAAATTGTTATTTTCACGCCAGATTTCAACAAGATTCTGCAAAACAAACTGTGCGGTCAAAAAAGTGATCACACCCCTAGATAATTTTCTTTGAGTGGTGTAGTTTTCACAATGGGGTCATTTCTGGGGGTTTCCATCATTAAGGGGACACAGAGTCTCTTCAAATATCAAATGGGGCTGTTGAACCAATCATGCAAAACTTGGGCCCTGAAAATTTAAGGCTGCTCCTTCACTTCAAGGCACTGCCATGTGTCCACACAACATATTTGGACCACTTTGGGGGCTATTTCTGAACTCGGTACAAATAGGCCAATAAATGTTGAGATGTTTTTCTTCACTTGCATGCGCTGAACAATCTGTCCTATAAATGAAGCATTTGGGAAAAAACTAAAAATGTCATTTTTCACGCCAGATTTCAACAAGATTTTGCAAAAATACTTTGGGGTTAAAAAAGTGATCGCACCCCTAGAAAAATTCCTTGATAAGTGTAGTTTCCAAAATGGGGTCACTTTTGGGGGGTTTCCACTGTTTTGGTCCCTCCAGGGTGTTGCAAACGCGATATGGCACCAAAAACCATTCCAGCAAAATCTGCGCTACAAAATCCAGATGATGCTCCTTCTTTTCTGAGCCATGATGTGGGTACAAACAGCAATTTATTACTACATATGGGGTATTACTGTAATTGGGAGTAATTGCTTTACAAATGTTGGAGTGCTTTTTCTCCTTTATTCCTTGTCAAAATTTAAAAATTCTACGTTTTTGAGGAAAAAAAGTAGATTTTCATTTTCACAGACTAATTCCATAAATTCAGCAAAAAAAACCTGTGGGGTCTAAATGCTAACTATACCCCTAGAAAGATTACTTGAGTGGTGTAGTTTCCAAAATGGGGTCACTTTTTGGGGTTTCCACTGTTTTGGCACCACAAGACCTCTTCAAACCTGACATGGTGCCTGAATACATTCTAAAAAAAGGAAGCCCCAAAATCCACTTGGTGCTCCTTTGCTTCTGAGGCCTGTGTTTCAGTCCATTAGCAAACTAGGGCCACATGTGGGATATTTTTAGAAACTGCAGAATCTGGGCAATAAATATTGAGTTGCATTTCTCTGATAAAACCTTCTGGGTTACAGATTTTTTTTTTATTACAAATGAATTTTGGTGAAAAAAAATTAATTTGTAAATTTTACCTCTACTTTTCTTTATTTCCTGTGGAACGCCTAAAGGGTTAAAACACTTTCTGAATGCTGTTTTGAATACAATTTTGGTGTTTAACACAAATAAATATTGAATTTATCTACCAAATTTTTCAACTAACATAAAGTACAATATGTCACGAGAAAACAGTCTCACAATCGCTTAGATAGGTAAAAGCATTCCAAAGTTATTACCACATAAAGAAAGACGTGTCAGATTTAAAAGAAATCGGCTTTGGCCTCAAGGCCAAAGGAGTCTCAGTCCTGAAAGGGTTAAAACCACTGACAGATGAAGTAAATAATATTGATTATCTTGTTACAATGACAACTGTCACTGTCAACCGGTGGGATATATTAGGCAGCAAATGAGCCATCAGTTCTTGAAGTTGTTATGTTAAAAGCAGGAAACATGGGCACGTGTAAGGATCTGAGCAACTTTGACATGGAAATAATTTAGATAGGTTTGGGATATTGTTCGGTATGAAGTGGATAGTCCCTTTCCCCGCACGACGCAGGAGTCATATCAACCCAACTTTCAAGTATCACAAAGAGGGACAACCAATGTGACGCATGTATCGCGCCACCACAATTTTTTTAATTTTAAGCCATGCCTTTAATCCCACCCAATCCCCGCCCATACACACCCAGTTCAGCCCACACAGTATCATGCTTGCATAGTGCCTCCCACACAGTATAATGCCATAGAACTGCCCCCACAGAGTATAATGTCCTCTAGTTGCCACCATACAGTATAATGCCCACATAGATGGACCCATGCAGTATAATGCCAACACAGATTCTCCCATGCAGTATAATGCCAACACAGATTCTCCCATGCAGTATAATCCCCACACAGATGCCCCCATGCAGTATAATGTCCAAACAAATTCCCCCATACAGTATGATGCCCCATAGCTGCCCCCATACAGGTTAATGCCCCCATACAGCCTAATGCCCCCATAGTTGCCTCCATATAGTATAATGCCCCCTAGCTGCCCTTATATAGTATAATGCCCCCAAAGCTGCCCCTAGTGCCACAGTGCCCAAGTAGATAGTGCCCATGTAAATAGTGCTCCTATGTAGTGCCACAGTGTCCATGATGATAGTGCCCCACCCCCCTTGAAGAAAGGGGGGTGTGGGAATTAAACAAGACGATGGAGGCAGTGTGATGCTCTGGGCAATGTTTTGCTGGGATACTTTGGGTCATGACAATCATGTGGATGTTACTTTGACACATATCACCTACCTCAACATTGTTACACACCAAGAACACACCTTCCAGGTAACATTATTGCTAATAGCAGTGGCCTATTTCAGCAGGAAAATGCGGCCTACCACACTGCAAACATTGTTCAGGAATGGTTTGAGGAACATGACAAGGAGTTTAAGGTGTTACCTTGGCCTCCAGATTTCCCAGATCACAATCGGATCTAGCGTCTATGGGATGTGCTGGAACAGCAAGAATGATTCATGGAATCCATGGAGGCCCCACCTCGCAACTTACAGGACTTAAACGATCTGCTGCTAATGTCTTGTTGTTAGATACCACAGGACATCTTCAGGGATTCTTGAGATGTTCTGTCAAGACGAGGGGGACCTACACAATGCTAGGCAGGTGATGTTAATGTTATATATACCTATCACAATACTCTAGAACCAGAGTAATTCAGTAATTCACCAAGCAAAGTATGTACAACGCAAAAATGCATCTTTATTATTACAAGTTATACAGGGTGGGCCATTTATATGGATACACCTAAATAAAATGGGAATGGTTGGTGATATTAACTTCCTGTTTGTGGCACATTAGTATATGGGAGGGGGGAAACTTTTCAAGCTGGGTGTTGACCATGGCGGCCATTTTGAAGTCGGCCATTTTGTATCCAACTTTAGTTTTTTCAATGGGAAGAGGGTCATGTGACACATCAGACTTATCGAGAATTTCACAAGAAAAACAATGGTGTGCTTGGTTTTAACGTTACTTTATTCTTTCATGAGTTGTTTACAAGTTTCTGACCACTTTTAAAATGTGTTCAAAGTGCTGCCCATTGTGTTGGATTGTCAATGCAACCCTCTTCTCCCTCTCTTCACACACTGATAGCAACACCGCAGAAGAAATGCTAGCACAGGCTTCCAGTATCCGTAGTTTCAGTTGCTGCACATCTCGTATCTTCACAGCATAGACAATTGCCTTCAGATGACCCCAAAGCGAAAAGTCTAAGGGGGTCAGATCAGGAGGCATTTCTTCTGCAGTGTTGCTATCAGTTTGTGAAGAGTGGGAGAAGAGGGTTGCATTGACAATCCAACACAATGGGCAGCACTTTGAACACATTTTATAAGTGGTCAGAAACTTGTAAATAACTCATGAAAGAATAAAGTAACATTAAAACCAAGCACACCATTGTTTTTCTTGTGAAATTCTCGATAAGTTTGATGTGTCACATGACCCTCTTCCCATTGAAAAAACTAAAGTTGGATACAAAATGACCGACTTCAAAATGGCCACCATGGTCAACACCCAGCTTGAAAAGTTTCCCCCCTCCCATATACTAATGTGCCACAAACAGGAAGTTAATATCACCAACCATTCCCATTTTATTTAGGTGTATCCATATAAATGGCCCACCCTGTATAATACATATATTATATATTATATATATATATACAGTGGAGGAAATAAGTATTTGATCCCTTGCTGATTTTGTAAGTTTGCCCACTGTCAAAGTCATGAACAGTCTAGAATTTTTAGGCTAGGTTAATTTTACCAGTGAGAGATAGATTATATATAAAAAAAAAAAAAAAGAAAATCACATAGTCAAAATTATATATATTTATATGCATTGTGCACAGAGAAATAAGTATTTGATCCCCTACCAAACATTAAGGGTTCAGCCTCCTCCAGACCAGTTACACGCTCCAAATCAACTTGGTGCCTGCATTAAAGACAGCTGTCTTAAATGGTCACCTGTATAAAAGACTCCTGTCCACAGACTCAATTAATCAGTCTGACTCTAACCTCTACAACATGGGCAAGACCAAAGAGCTTTCTAAGGATGTCAAGGACAAGATCATAGACCTGCACAAGGCTGGAATGGGCTACAAAACCATAAGTAAGACGCTGGGTGAGAAGGAGACAACTGTTGGTGCAATAGTAAGAAAATGGAAGACATACAAAATGACTGTCAATCTACATCGATCTGGGGCTCCATGCAAAATCTCACCTCGTGGGTCATCCTTGATCCTGAGGAAGGTGAGAGCTCAGCCGAAAACTACACGGGGGAAACTTGTTAATGATCTCAAGTCAGCTGGGACCACAGTCACCAAGAAAACCATTGGTAACACATTACGCCGTAATGGATTAAAATCCTGCAGTGCCCGCATGGTCCCCCTGCTCAAGAAGGCACATGTACAGGCCCGTCTGAAGTTTGCAAATGAACATCTGGATGATTCTGAGAGTGATTGGGAGAAGGTGCTGTGGTCAGATGAGACTAAAATTGAGCTCTTTGGCATTAACTCAACTCGCCGTGTTTGGAGGAAGATAAATGCTGCCTATGACCGAAAGAACACAGTCCCCACTGTCAAGCATGGAGGTGGAAACTTTATGTTTTGGGGGTGTTTCTCTGCTAAGGGCACAGGACTACTTCACCGCATCAATGGGAGAATGGATGGAGCCATGTACCGTCAAATCCTGAGTGACAACCTCCTTCCCTCCACCAGGACATTAAAAATGGCTCGTGGCTGGGTCTTCCAGCAAGACATTTACTCGAAACATACAGCCAAGGCAACAAAGGAGTGGCTCAAAAAGAAACACATTAAGGTCATGGAGTGGCCTAGCCAGTCTCCAGACCTTAATCCCATCAAAAACTTATGGAGGGAGCTGAAGATCCGAGTTGCCAAGCGACAGCCTCGAAATCTTAATGATTTACAGATCATCTGCAAAGAGGAGTGGGCCAAAATTCCATCTAACATGTGTGCAAACCTCATCATCAACTACTAAAAACGTCTGACTGCTGTGCTTGCCAACAAGGGTTTTGCCACCAAGTATTAAGTCTTGTTTGCCAAAGGGATCAAATACTTATTTCTCTGTGCACAATGCAAATAAATATATATAATTTTGACAATGTGATTTTCTTTTTTTTTTAATATATAATCTATCTCTCACTGGTAAAATCAACCTAGCCTAAAAATTCTAGACTGTTCATGTCTTTGACAGTGGGCAAACTTACAAAATCAGCAAGGGATCAAATACTTATTTCCTTCACTGTATATATATATATATATATATATATATATATATATGGTGAGTGCAATCACGCAAAAAAATCACCCATCCACCATTAGTATGGCCACATCAGCTGAATGTTCCGAAATACCAACCAGGTTTATGTCTAAAGTGTCCCAAAGATATCAAATAGACCACCACCACCACCACAGCGCCCCATGGCTGATCGGTGTATGTATTTTTATTTATATATATAAATATAAACTAGTATATGTTTGACTTGGTGTGTGATGCAATCACATCCAGGCCTGACATGTCCTCTAAGTTTAAAGCCAAGGGTGGAGGCTTTTGCCAGTCATAAATTCTGGAGTGGTGGTCATGATTGATGGATTATGGTGTGGTAACTTCCTCACAAATTATCAATACAATGAAGGTATTAATGATGGACCTCTAAACCTAAAAGTAATGCAGTGTTCAGATCACACTAGATGTCTCTATAAGATCAATATTAGGGCTTATTCAGACAAACGTGATATACGTTCGTGCAACGCGCGTGATTTTCACGCGCCTCGCACGGACCTATGTTAGTCTATGGGGCCGTTCAGACAGTCAGTGATTTTTAAGCAGCGTTTGTCCGCTGCGTAAAACTCACAACATGTCCTATATTTGTGCGTTTCTCGCGCATCACGCACCCATTGAAGTCAATGGGTGCGTGAAAATCACGCGCAGCCCACGGAAGCACTTCCGTGTAACGCATGTGATTCGCGCAACAGCAGTAAAAACGATGAATGAAAACAGAAAAGCACCACGTGCTTTTCTGTTTACAAACATACAAACAGAGTTTCATAATGATGGCGGCTGCGCGTAAATCACGCAGCCACGCATCATATGGTGATGACACACGGAGCTGTTATGTACCTTTTGCGCAGGCAAAACGCTGCGTTTTTTGTGCGCGCAAAACGCACACGCTCGTGTGAATCCGGTCTTAAAATGAGAAAATATACAGCTTATATTCTAGATGACATTTAGAGACACGCTGTAACAAAAAATGCAGGAAAATGAAACATAGCCAAAATCAATAGTTCCTTAGCCATTATATAAACTATAATGTACACTATGGTTGAGTCTGGTATCCATGGTATAATGTGGTAAATGCTATGAGATCAATCTAAAGAGCACAACGTGACAAATGTACTGACAGGAAAATTGCTTCTGCAACATAGGTGGCATGGGTATGATTTTATCATAATTGTAACCACTTTAACCACAGTTATAGGTTATAAACTGCCAGAAGAAGACACAAATGTGGCATAGTCTAATCCTGGAAGCCATCATAAACACAGCATGCTGATACTTAGCAACTTGTCCTGCAGTTTCAGCTTATTATATGGGGACTCAGGAATCATCTGATATTTTATATTCCAGTGATTCCAGTTGCATTTATATAAATGTACCACAGAAATGCCAATCTATTTATTCTTTATATGTATATACAAAGAGCAGAACAATACAAGCTATTTTTACTATTAAAGTCAATGGAAAATGAATCAATATGTAATAATCAAACACATTAAACCTGAAATTTCTCCATAATATAAAAATATTGCAGAACAATTGATTAGTCTAAATAGGATTAAGTCCAGCTGTCATTACAAAGTACCGATGAGGAATAGTCTGCTCTATCGATGTACACAAGTTATTTTGCTTCACTAATAAGTAACTGACTACAATTCGCTAAATTAACAATTCACTTTAAGGGTATGTGCACACACACTAAATACGTCCGTAATTGACGGACGTATTTCGGCCGCAAGTACCGGACCGAACACAGTGCAGGGAGCCGGGCTCCTAGCATCATACTTATGTACGATGCTAGGAGTCCCTGCCTCTCCGTGGAACTACTGTCCCGTACTGAAAACATGATTACAGTACGGGACAGTTGTCCTGCAGAGAGGCAGGGACTCCTAGCATCGTATATAACTATGATGCTAGGAGCCCTGCTCCCTGCACTGTGTTCGGTCCGGTACTTGCGGCTGAAATACGTCCGTCAATTACGGACGTAATTAGTGTGTGTGCACATACCCTAATTTCACCTCATTACAGAAGAGGAAATTCCCTATTTGCAAAAATATTTCAACATAACATTATTTTTTTTCGGTCATGATAGTGTAAAGCAAAAGGAAATGCCTAATTATGGTTCAGCGTCAAACACTCACGGGTCACTTACAGTCAGAATTTTGCCTCCTTAGCGTTTACCAAAGAAGCAGTGTTGAATTGTGAATAATGAAAATAAGAAAGAAACTAAGATGAAGTAGGAAGCAGCAATGGAGGGAGAGTCACTGAACCTTAACTAACAGCAACTGTGAACCATTATTAAAACCAATGTTACCCCTTCCTCTTATTATCCCAGGGTTAGATTTTTTTTTTTACTTTAAAGGGGAAGGTTAACACATTTTCTTATAGCAATGTGAGATTTCTTGAATAACTGCTGGCTAGGGTACGAAGATTTAGATGCATTTTGAATGATATTATATGAAATGTTAAATACTTTTGTGTCAAAAAAGACAAAAGTATAATAGGTATGATACCTTTATTGGCTAACCATAAAAGTTATATATGCAAGCTTTCAGAGCACAGAGGCCCCTTCTTCAGGCAGTTTACAAATGAATGACTTAGCATATAGCTTGCATATAGAACTTTTATGGTTAGCCAATAAAGGTATCATACCTATTATACTTTTGTCTTTTTTGACACAAAAGTATTTAACATTTCATATTGTCTCTGGCTAACACGGTACTACACAATTTTTTACTGTACTGAATGATATTATAAAATCTGTAACTTTTTACGCTCTATGAGAATTTGAACAATCAATAGCTACTGATTGAATATAGTCTGGGCTTGAGTCATGAATAGGAGGGGGGAGAAGGGGCGACTGGGGCTCTGTGAAGGTGCACTGAGAATTGCTCCCGTGTTGTGCCGGAATCTTAGGTATCCTATTGAGAGACAGAGTAAGAAGAAATAGTAGAGACAACATCCCTGCATCTTTTGGGAGCCAGAGTAAGACCTGTTGCAAGAAGTTAGTCCTACCAATTCCAGCGACATAATCACAGCTTTGCCACTCTATGCTGGTCTACTAATAAGTTGAGTTAAGTACCCTACAAATACTGTGGTTGGGACAGCACTGAAGTGGTGTGATACTTGCTGATAGTTTCCGTTTGCTAAGTTCAGTGTCAACCTTTGCTGCCTAAATTAAGCTCTATTGTAAACCCTAAGATGCATAGCACTTTCTACATAGGTGCGAATGACTACAAAGGGCAGAGTGGTATAGTCTAAGACCAACAAGGACATTGTGCCAAGGACTCTGACTGTGCCACCTGCTTGTTCAGGTTGTGTTACATCGGCAGGCCTTTCACCCTGTAAGGACGTAGTCCGGAGAGAGAGTGGTACAGTTAAGGGGGAAGCAGTTTGCTGCCGCTGTGAACCACATGGGCGTATAAAGATCAATTACTGGTCCCACAATGCAGCTAGATGCTGAGGGTGTAGCTCTTACCTTTGGGGATTCCACATGGTAGAAAGCAGCTTCATGGATGACCCATGGAGGCTTAGACATTGTCCCTGGGAACCAGGCATTTTCAGGGGGGACTCTTGTTTGGCTGACGTCCCCAACTCTTGTCTTGGACTGCCCTGTCTATCCCAGCTGCAACAGCATAAATGAATCCATGTTAAAACAGTAAAGCAATTGTACCACAGTTTCTGGTGTGTCGTCTGTTAACAGACGAGTCACTGTAACAAACTTGCATAAGAAAACAGGTGACAGGTTTTCTTTAATATGGACGTGCACAGGTTCTCTATAGATGGAGGGTTGGCCTTCAAAATCATTTCCTCTGGTGGACCCAAAGAACCCACGCACGACTTTGAATAGAGATGGGATTTAAAGACAAACACATACCCATACAGTGGGGTTGTCTAAGAGACATTTACATAATAATAAAAAATATAGTACAGAATTGTGGATAATGAAATTCCCGGATACAAAAGTTGGCTCCAACACTGTGCATTACTATAATATGTGTGTTTTGTAGCACGGTGAAAGATGAAACTGAGCTGATGCGCTTATATATAAGTGAGCTAAAGAGGGTACTAAATATATAAATTTAAACAGGTAGTACAGTATTATAGATGTGTCACCTCCCATAACATATTTTACCAAGTTTTTATGATCAAACACAACATGTTAATGTTACCAGATATGAACTTCCATCCGAAGACAGCAGTTCCTTGAAGAGAACCAGTGATATGGCAGCTGTAGAAAGTGGAGACCATATCGCCCATTGGGAAGATGGGGGAATGTGGAAAGCAAAATTCCATAGATATTTTTCCCTGGCCAGATTTGAAGCCATCGTTTCAATGCTACATAGTATTGAATCACTGTCCTGCGCCATTGGAATGTGTTCACTGTGAAAACAAAAATGTACAAAAAAAAAAACACAACATACAAAAAGCATTAAAATGAAAAGATAATCTAAACTGACTCCAGATTTTACTTATGTCTTTTCATAACCTTTGGTAACCAATGAGTTACTAGTGCCAAGCTAGACATGTACTACTCAGCTAAAAGGCTTTTTGTGTCACAATAGGCACTTGTAAGAAATAGGAGTGCTTCAGGTGAATGTATGCAGCCATACTATAGCACAATAGTAATTTTAATGCCGGAAGGATTAGAATACTGCTCGCTCATACAATTGGCTGGAATTCCATTCATGTGGAGGAAGAAACTGAATGTTCTCATCTACAATATCTAAAAAACCATAGTATGAATACCTGAATGGCTGTGAGTGGTGGGAGACTGTCTCAAAACTACAGGTTAAATTAGGTCGGATCATTAAAATGTATGCAAGGAATTTCTGCGGACCAGTGTCGCTTTCTTGAAGACATTGTCTGGGTTAGGGTATGTGCAAACACAAACTCAAAAACGTCTGAAAACACTGCGTGTGAACATACCCTAAGTGTGGTTTGTTTTCCAATTTCATTGCTTTGTATTTTACATCCCTGAAATAATGTGATTATTATTATTATTATTATTATTATTATTAATAATAATAATAATAATAATAATAATAATAATTAATAGCAATAGTGAAAAGTAAATAAGCTTTATAGTAAAGTGATTTTTACACTTTCTTGGCATTGACAAATCTATCCTAACAATAAGATACTGACTTGTAATTCCAAAGAGACAAAACAAGTATGTTGACTCTTTTCTATCTTTAGTGGCGCATTGCTCTGCATCAAGCATTTATACAGCGCCATCATACTACACCCTGTGTCCACAGGACATTTCTTTTTCAAATAAATAGATTTTAATTTAAATTCATGTGCAGATAGAGTGCCGCTGCCTTCTGATACAGACGTCACGGACGCGACGTCACTCATTGTGTTGCATATATCTAACTGCTAATAATAGTGCCACCAAAAATTGGTATATTATTCTGCGTGAAGCAGTTACACAGCGCAGTTATACATCAGTCTATGTCCAAGTAACAATTTATCCTAAATAAATATAGTAAAAACCCATTGTTTTTTCACTTTCTGTATGATTAGGCACACTGTCACTTGCTTATGTAGTCGTGGCGGTGCAAGCGGTGTGTATATATATATACAAACACACACTACATAAATTATTTATCTTTATCTCTCTCTCTCTCTCTCTCTCTCTCTCTCTCTCTCTATATATATATATACATTTTTCTTCTTTTCAAAATAACACCAAACCTGTTGCTGTACCCGACTGCACCCTTTCAAATCTGATGGCCGGTTCGACCAAGTCGAACCCCAAATGAATTTCAGGAAAGTAGCTCATCTTTATTCACAATTTTTTTTCTTCAGTATAAGGGTAAGGCCACACGGTACGGTCACGGTGCGTTTATGTTGCGTTTTTAAACTGCAGCAAGTAATTTTTCAATAGAAGTCAATGGTGAAATTAGTGTTATGGACAGACTGCTGCTATTATATTACAATTAGTTTTTTGCGCAGTTAACTGCATCTTCATAATGTCCGACCGCATGTAGTTAATGACCGCGCTGCCAAAGTTGTTGCTGAACTGCTTGCGTTTTTGCTAACAGTTCTGCAATGCCTTGTAATGAACTATATACAGGAAGCACCTAACAAACTTCAACACCGGTGAAAACTATGTCCATCAATTATTTCCTTTAAAAACACAACAGAACTGCGGCATTACAGAGATAAAAACCGCACACTGTTTTCAAACGCAACAAAACCGCGTCAACGACACACCGTGTGGCCTTAACCTTAGTACATAATTCTTCATCACACTGCATTTTACTTTGATGTGAAGGTGTTACTTCAGTTACTGCAAATAAACGTTAAATTTGTTAAATAAATGTTACAGCTGACATCCACCTGTAATGGCAGGAACCGGAGCTAGCTTCGATCCCTGCCATTAACCCCTTAGAGGTTGCTAACAGATCACCACCCTTACAATACGATCAGGGCTGGGGACTGCTGCTATGGCAACCGGAGACCTAACAATGGCCTCCTGCTCTGCTAATCTCCTAATCGACTTGCTGTCAGTGAATGACTGACAGATCTAATACATTGTAGCACATAGGTAGTGCAATGTATTAGAAAAACAATATGACAGTTGGACCTTCAAGTCCCCTAGTGGGACTTGAAAAAAAGTGTAAAAAAAAAAAGTAATAAAATAAACCACAATCACCCTGTTCCCTTATCAAGTCCTTTATTATTTAAAAAAATGAATAAATTTGTATCGCCGCATCCATAACGGCCTGAACTATAAAAATATTATGTTATTTATTCCACGCGGTGAACGGCGTAAAAAAAAACGTAAAAAACTATACCAGAATTTCTGTTTTTTGGTCACTTTGCCCTACAAATATTGGAATAAAAAGGGATCAAAAAGTTGCACGTATCCAAAAATGGTACCTATATAGACTACAGATCGTCTTGCAAAAAACACGTCCTCATACAGCTCCGTCGATGAAAAAATTCAAACGTTATAGTTCTCACAACTTAGCGACAGAAAAAAAACATTATTTTTAAAAAAGTAATTTTACTGTGCAAAAAGTTGTAAAACATAAAAAGTGCTATAAATTAGGTATCGCCGGAATCGTACTGACCTGCAGAATAAAGTTAACATGTAGTGATAAACGCATGGTGAAAGTGGTATAAAAAAAAACAACTAAAAATCTATATCAGAATTGCAGTTTTTTGGTCCCTTGCCTCCCAAAAAATAGAAAAAAGGGATCAAAAAGTTGCATGTATCCCAAAATGATACCAATAATAACTACAGCGTGTCCCGCAAAAAAACAGCTCTCATACCACAACGTCTATCAAAAAATGAAATTAGTTAAGCCTTCCATAAGTCAGGAAAAAAAAAATCTGCAGTTGTGCAGGCCCATGGGGAACATTTCTTCTGTGTCAAGAGGCAAATTATCAAGGACCTAAAATTAGGGAACCAGGAAGGGGAGGGCCCAAACATATCTGCTGGTAGCAAGGGCGCCCGTATTATACCAGGACAACACTTCCCAGCAAAATTCCCCAAACTGCAAAGGTGCGGAGTGTGGACCAAATAGGGGATAAGGAAGGACATTTATCAGAGCGACACTGGCCTGCGCATAAAGGATTGCTTAACAGAGTAACACACAGCTATGGATTATTTTACTGTTTTTTTTAACCCAATTATTATACCACCTGATTTTGCCCCTGATGTACTCTGCCCAGCTTACATGTGCCCCCACATTATAAAAGGAAACACCAGCAATACTGAAACAAATCTACTACCAATCAAATCCACGCTCCAAAAGCCAAATGGTGCTCCCTCCCCTCTAAACCCTACAGTGTGCCAAAACAACTGTTTACTTCCACATGTATGGCATCGCCATACCCTGGAGAACCCTTTTAACAATTTTTGGGGTGTGTGTCTCCAGTGGCACAAGCTGGTCACGACATATTTGCCACTGAAATAGCATATCTTGGGAAAAATTGAAATTTTTACTTTGCACCATCCGCAGAGCAATAATTTATGGAAAAGACCTGTGGGGTGAAGACGCTCACTATACCTCCTAATAAATGCCTTGAGGGGTGTAGTTTCCAAAATGGGCTCACTTCTCAGGGGTTTCTTTTATTATTTCACATCAGAGCCCTGCAATTGTGAACCAATACTTTGTAAATCGCCAAATTAGGCCTCAATTTTACATGGTACTCTTTCACTCCTGAGATCTGACAAATGTCCAGGCAAAAGATTAGGGCCACATGTAGGGTGTTTCTAAAACTTAAAAACACAGCATAATAATTTGAGAGCTGTCTTGTTATGGTGGCACAATCTGGGCACCACATATTGGCATATCTATGGAAAACATCCCATTTTCACTCTGCAACATCGAGTGCACACTAATTTCTGCAAAACACCTGTGGGGTTAACATGCCCACTACACCCCTAGGTGAATACCTTGAGGGGTGTAGTTTCCAAAATGTGGTCACTTCTGGGGGTTTCCACTGCTTTGGTCCCACAGCTGCTTTGCAAATGCTACATAGCGACCAGAAACCAATCCAGTAAAATCTGCACTCCAAAAGCCAAATGGCACTCCTTCCCTTCTGAGCCCTGCCATGTGCCCAAAAAGCAGTTTATTACCACATATGGGGTATTGCCGTACTTGGGAGAAATTGCTTTACAAATGCTGGGGTTCTTTTTTTCCTTTATTTGTTGAGAAATGGAATTTGTTTTAGCTAAATCTACGTCTTATTGAAGAAAAGAGATTGTTTTTATTTTCACTGCCCAATTCTAATAAATTCTATGAAACAGCTGTGGGGTCAAAATGCTCACTACACCTCTAGATGAATTCCTCAAGGGGTGTAGTTTCCTAAATGGAGTCACTTTTTGGGCGTTTTCATTGTTTTGTCCCCTCAGCGGCTTTGCAATTGCGACATGGCCTCCGCAAACTATTCCTGCTAAATGTGATCTCCAAAAGCAAAATAGCGCTCTTTCCCTTCTGAGCCCTGCCATGTGTCCAAACAGCCGTTTATGACCACATGTGGGGTATTGTTTTACTCGGAAGAAATTGCTTTACAAAGGTGCTTTTTTTTCCTTTAGTAATTGTGGAAATGAAAAAAACTTAGCTAAACCTACATTTTCTTTGAAAAAACGTAGATTTTAATTTTTACGGCCTAATTCCTATAGTTTCTGCAAAAAACCTGTGCGGTCAAAATGCTCACTAATCCTCTAAATAATTTCCTCAATGCGTTGTAGTTTCCAAAATGGGGTTACTTGTGGGGGGTTTCCACTGTTTTGTCCCCTCATTGGCTTTGTAAATGCGACACGGCCTCCGCCAACCATTCCCTAAATT
This sequence comes from Rhinoderma darwinii, assembly GCF_050947455.1. NCBI lineage: Eukaryota > Metazoa > Chordata > Amphibia > Anura > Rhinodermatidae > Rhinoderma > Rhinoderma darwinii. The sequence goes on along the minus strand of NC_134687.1, from coordinate 133,441,957 downwards.
TGGGCACCAACAGCCAAATAGCCCTCTTTCCCTTCTAAGCCCTGCAATGTGTCCAAACAGCCGTTTATGACAAGGTAGAGGAAAGGATGATCCAGCGCTGATGGTAGCTTAAAAGGGAAGAACAATTCCCATGTTTATTAAAGATATCATTAAAATTGAAAGGGAGACGCAATCTCAAGGCAGGAGTAGTCAGGGTATGTACCCGAGCCTACGCGTTTCGAACGCAGACTGCGTTCTTAATCATGGCAGGAGAAGTAGTACTACTAGTACTACTTCTCCTGCCATGATTAACAACGCAGTCTGCGTTCGAAACGCATAGGCTCGGGTACATACCCTGACTACTCCTGCCTTGAGACTGCGTCTCCCTTTCAATTTTAATGATATCTTTAATAAACATGGGAATTGTTCTACCCTTTTAAACTACCATCAGCGCTGGATCATCCTTTCCTCTACCTTGCCATATACACCGCGGGCCGTCGCAGGGATACGAGCGATACCTCTGGAGACGCAGACCGGTGAGCTGGAGGTTTCCTCCCTTTTTCATAGCCGTTTATGACCACATGCCTAAAATATATTCTAATAAAAAGAAAGCCCCAAAATCCTCTAGGTCCACCTTTGCTTCTGAGGCCGGTGCTTCAGTCTATTACCACACTAGGGCCACATGTGGGATAGTTCCTAAATCTGCAGAACCTGGACAATAAATATTGAGTTGCATTTCTCTGGTAAAACTTTCTGTGTTACAAACATTTTTTTATTAAAAATGGAATTTCTACAAAACAAAATTAAATTTGTAAATATCCCCTCTACATTGCTTTATTTCCGGTGAAACATCTAAAGGGTTAAGAAACTTTCTAAATGCTGTTTTGAATACTTTGAGGGGTGAAGTTTTTAAAATGGGGTGATTTATTGGGGGTTTCTACTATATAAGGCCCTCAAAGCTACTTCACAACTGAACTGGCCTCTAAAAATAGCCTTTTGTAATTTTCTTGAAAATGTGAGAAATTGCTGCTAAAGTTCTAAGCCTTGTAACGTCCTAGAAAAATAAAAGATGTTCAAAAAACGATGCCAATCTAAAGTAAACATATGGGGGATGTTAATTAGCAACAATTTTGTGTGGTATAAAACAAGCAGATACATTTCTTACATGTCTTACAAGCAGATACATTTAGAAAATGCAAATTTTTGCAATTTTCCCCTAAATTTTGGTGTTTTTCACAATTAAATACTAAATGTATCGAGCAAATTTTGCTAGTAACATAAAGTCCAATGTGTCACGAGAAAACAATCTCAGAACCGCTTGGATAGGTAAAAGCATTCTGAAGTTATTACCACATAAATTGAAACATGTCAGATTTGAAAAATGAGGCCGTCAGGAAGGTCAAAAGTGGCCAAAGAGGGAAGGGGTTAAGACATCAGGGGCAAGAGCCCCAATGTTTGCTCCACCCTAAAATTTTATTATATATACACTACCGTTCAAAAGTTTGGGGTCACCCAGACAATTTTGTGTTTTCCATGAAAACTCACACTTATATTTATCAAATGAGTTGCAAAATGACTAGAAAATATAGTCAAGACATTGACAAGGTTAGAAATAATAATTTTTATTTCAAATAATAATTTTCTCCTTCAAACTTTGCTTTAGTCAAAGAATGCTCCATTTGCAGCAATTACAGAATTGCAGACCATTGGCATTCTAGCTGTTAATTTGCTGAGGTAATCGGGAGAAATTTCACCCCATGCTTCCAGAAGGCCCTCCCACAAGTTGGATTGGCTTGATGGGCACTTCTTGCGTACCATACGGTCAAGCTGCTCCCACAACAGCTCTATGGGGTTGAGATCTGGTGACTGCGCTGGCCACACCATTACTGATAGAATACCAGCTGCCTGCTTCTTCCCTAAATAGTTCTTGCATAATTTGGAGGTGTGCTTTGGGTCATTGTCCTGTTATAGGATCAAATTGGCTCCAATCAAGCACTGTCCACAGGGTATGGCATGGAGTTGCAAAATGGAGTGATAGCCTTCCTTATTCAAAATCCCTTTTACCTTGTACAAATCTCCCACTTTACCAGCACCAAAGCAACCCCAGACCATCACATTACCTCCACCATGCTTGACAGATGGCGTCAGGCACTCTTACAGCATCTTTTCAGTTGTTCTGCGTCTCACAAATGTTATTCTGTTTGATCCAAACACCTCAAACTTCGATTCGTCTGTCCATAAGGGTATGTTCACACGCGGAGCCAAAAACGTCTGAAAATACGGAGCTGTTTTCAAGGGACAACAGCACCTGATTTTCAGACGTTTTTTGAGCGAACTCACGTTTTTCGCAGCGTTTTACGCGCCGTTTTCGCGCCGTTTTTTCAGCCGTTTTTGGAGCTGTTTTCAATAGAGTCTATGAGAAAACAGCTCCAAAAACGTCCCAAGAAGTGTCCTGCACTTCTTTTGACGAGGCTGTAATTTTACGCGTCGTCTTTTGACAGCTGTCAAACGACGACGCGTAAATTACAGGTTGTCGGCACAGTACGTCGGCAAACCCATTCAAATGAATGGGCAGATGTTTGCCGACGTATTGGAGACGTATTTTCAGGCGTAAATCGAGGCATAATACGCCTCGTTTACGCCTGAAAATAGGTCGTGTGAACCCAGCCTAACACTTTTTTCCAATCTTCCTCTGTCCAATGTCTGTGTGCTTTTGCCCATATTAATCTTTTCCTTTTATTAGCCAGTCTCAGATATAGCTTTTTCTTTGCCACTCTGCCCTGAAGGCCAGCATCCCGGAGTCGCCTCGTCGCTGTAGACGTTGACACTGGCGTTTTGCGGGTATTATTTAATGAAGCTGCCAGTTGAGGACCTGTGAGGCGTCTATTTCTCAAACTAGAGACTCTAATGTACTTGTCTTGTTGCTCAGTTGTGCAGCGGGGCCTCCCACTTCTCTTTCTACTCTGGTTAGAGCCTGTGTGTGCTGTCCTCTGAAGGGAGTAGTACACACCGTTGTAGGAAATCTTGAGTTTCTTGGCAATTTCTCGCATGGAATAGCCTTCATTTCTAAGAACAAGAATAGACTGTCGAGTTCCACATGAAAGCTCTCTTTTTCTAGCCATTTGAGAGTTTAATCGAACCCACAAATGTAATGCTCCAGATTCTCAACTAGCTCAAAGGAAGGTCAGTTTTATAGCTCCTCTAAACAGCAAAACTGTTTACAGCGGTGCTAACATAATTGCACAAGGGTTTTCAAGTGTTTTCTAATCATCCATTAGCCTTCTAACACAGTTAGCAAACACAATGTACCATTAGAATACTGGAGTGATAGTTGCTGGAAATGGGCCTCTATACACCTATGTAGATATTGCATTAAAAACCAGACGTTTGCATCTAGAATAGTCATTTAGCACATTAACAATGTATAGAGTGTATTTCTGATTAATTTAATGTTATCTTCATTGAAAAAAACTGTGCTTTTCTTACAAAAATAAGGAAATTTCAAAGTGACCCTAAACGTTTGAACGGTAGTGTATATCCATCTACAGGGTGGGCCATTTATATGGATACACCTAAATAAAATGGGAATGGTTGGTCTTATTAACTTCCTGTTTGTGGCACATTAGTATATGGGAGGGGGAAACTTTTCAAGCTGGGTGGTGACAATGGCGGCCAACTTTAGTTTTTTCAATGGGAAGAGGGTCATGTGACACATCAAACTTATTGAGAATCAGAAGAAATGCTAGCACAGGCTTCCAGTATCCGTAGTTTCAGTTGCTGCATATCTCGTATCTTCCCAGCATAGGCAATTGCCTTCAGATGACCCCAAAGATTAAAGTCTAAGGGGGTCAGATCGGGAGACCTAGGGGGCCATTCAACTGGCCCACGACGACCAATCCACTTTCCAAGAAACTGTTCATCTAGGAATGCTCGGACCTGACACCCATAATGACATAAATAACTCATGAAAGAATAAAGTAACGTTAAAACCAAGCACACCATTGTTTTTCTTGTGAAATTCTCGATAAGTTTGATGTGTGCACATTACCCTCTTCCCATTGAAAAAACTAAAGTTGGATACAAAATGGCCGACTTCAAAATGGCCGCCATGGTCAACACCCAGCTTGAAAAGTTTCCCCCCTCCCATATACTAATGAGCCACAAACAGGAAGTTAATATCACCAACCATTCCCATTTTATTTAGGTGTATCCATATAAATGGTCCATCCTGTACATTAATATATATCTATCTATCATAATCTATATCTATCTATTGTATATATTTATATATATATATATATATATAAAGAGACAGTATATCTTAAAGTCTGCGACCCCTACAGCTCTACCACTAAATAGGATTAGGTAGAGCGGCTTAGCAGACAGTATCACATACATGATAGGATTAGATACAGCTGTCAAGCAGACAGCACCACGCATGATAGGATTAGATACAGCAATCCAAAAGACACAATGACATATGGTAGAATTAGATACAGCAGTCCAGCAGACATTATGCTATGATAGGCTTAAATACAAGGCGCAGCAAACAGGAGAGGCGTAGCTAGGTTCTCCAGCACCCGGGGCACAGATTCAGTTTGGCGCCGCCCACCTCTTTCCCGACATCTCCTTCCCCCTCGCCGTGTTTGTTTTCTGTCCCAAACAATGACGTGTCATTTCTTTTCCACATTTCTTCTTATGTAACTCGAGCATAAAAACATTTGTACATTTTACAAGCAATATAGTTCTATACACAACACCAGAACCAAGCTCAGTACATATATACAGCACCAGAACCAAGCCCAGTACATAAATACAACACCAGCACAAATACAGCTCAATTTAGTGCAAGCCCTGCCGTATATGTATGTACGACGTGGTACGCTCCACATATAGTCCACCCCTGTATATAGTGCTCCACATATAGTCCACCACTGTATATAGTGCTCCACAGATATCCCAAACTCTTCTAATCACGGCAATATCCCATATGTGGTAATAAACTGCTGTTTAGACCCACAGCAGGGCTCAGAAGGGAAGGAGCGCTATTTGGCTTTTGGAGCTCAAATTTAGCTTGATAGTTTTTCGGGTGCCATCTTTCATTTGCAAAGCCCACGGGAGGCCAAAACAGTAGAAACCCCCCAAAAGTGACCCCATTTCGGAAACGACACCCCTCAAGGAATCTATCCAGAGGTATGGTGAGCATTTAGATCCCACAGGTCTTTTGCAAAATTTATTGGAATTAGGCCGTGAAAATGAAAATCTACATTTTGTTCCACTAAATGGTAGAATTTCTTCATTTTTACAAGGGATGAAGGAGAAAAAGCACCCCAACATTTGTAAATCAATTTCTCCCGATTACGGCAATACCCCATATGTGGTCATACACTGCTGTTTGGACACATGGCAGGACTCAGAATGGCAGGAGCGCTATTTGGCATGCAGATTTTGCTGGATTGTTTTTTGACCGCCATGTAACATTTGCATAACCTCACTGGTACAGTGGAAGCCACGAGAAGTGACCCCATTTTGGAAACTACACCCTTCAAGGCATTTTGTCATTTGCCTGGAAACGACAGGGCTCAGAAGTGAAGAGCACCATGCGCAGTTGAGGCCTATTTTGGTGATTTTCACAGCATTGGCCCACAATTGCAGGGCTCTGAGGTCAAATAGTAAAACAAACCCCCAAGTAGTGACGCCTATTTTGAAAACTACACCCCTTAGGGCATTTCAAGGGGTGCAGTGAGCATTTTGACCCCACAGGTGATTTTACATTAGAAATTAGTGTGCAGCAGATGGTGCAAAGTGAAAATTGCCATTTTCCACTGATATGCCATTTTAGTGCACAATATGTTGTGCCTAGTTTGAGCCACTGAAGACAAATACCTCATAAAACGTTAAGCGGGTTCTCCTGGATATGGCAATGCCATATATGTGGACGTAAACTGATGTTTGGTCACACTGTAGGGTTCAGAACGGTGGGAGCGCTACTTGGCTTTTAGAGCGTAGATTTTGCTTGGTAATAGTTCTGTTTGGGGTATTACTGGTATTTCAGTTTATAATGTGGGGGCATATGTAAGCCGGGCAGAGTATATAAGGGGCATAATAAGAGGGTATAATAATGCAGTAAACAAATAATAATTCATAGATATGTGGCCAGTGTCGCACTGATAAATGGCTCCCGATCTTATCCGCTTTTAGAACGCTCTGCACATTTTTTGTCGCCATATTTCGAGAGCCAGAACTTTTTTCTTTTTTCTCCACCGGAGCTGTGTGAGGGCTTATTTGTTGCGGGACAATCTATGGTTTTGATTGGTACAATTTAGGAGTACATACAATTTTTTGATCACTTTTTATTCCATTTTTTGGCAAGCAAGGTAACCAAAATCTATAAATTCTGACAATGTTTTTTATTCTTTTTTTTTACAGTTTTCACCGTGGAATATAAATTACATTTTACTTTATTCTGCGGGTCGATACGATTACAGCGATGCCATATGTATATAGGTTTTTTTATGTTTTGCAGCGTTTGCACAATAAAAACCACCTTTTTTTTAAATAATTAACTTTTTGTGTCACCATATTTATATAACTTTTATTTGTGCGTCGATAAGGCTGTGTAAGGGCTTGTTTTTTGCGGGACAGGTGGTAGTTTTTACTGGTACTATATTGGGGAACATGCGACTTTTTGATCACTTTTTATTCTATATTTTATAAGGGGTAGTAAAAAATAAAGAGATTCTGGCATTGTTTTTTATTTTATTTTTTTGCTGTGTTCACCGAGCGGAAAAATAACATTATAGTTTATAGATTGAGCCTTTACAGACGCGGTGATACCAAACATGTGTACTTTTGTTAACGTTTTCATTGTTTTCCTATAATAATGGCTTATTATAGGAAAAAATGCAGTTTTTCATTTTTTAACTTAGAACTTTTATTTTTACACTTTTATTGAACATTTTTATAACTTTTTTTTTGTCCCACTAGGGGACTTGAAGGCCTGCACCTCTGATCTTTATTTTAATACATTGCACTACCCACGTAGTGCAATGCATTAGAGCTGTCAGTTATTCACTGACAGCAAGCCTATTAGGCTCTGCCTCCAGGCAGGGCCTAATAGGCTTCCATACGTGGCAGACCAGGAGGCCACTGTTGGCCTCTGGTTGCCATAGTAACGATCTGCATCCCTGCGACCACATCACAGCGATGCCGATCTCCTGGAAACCACTAAGATGCCCCGATCGCTTTTGATTGCGGCATCTAAGGGGTTAAAGGCAGGGAGCGGAGCATACAACTGACACCCTTCGGCTGATGGCGCAGGCTCCGGGCGGGGCCTAACAGGCCTTCGTACTTGGCAGATAGGGGGCCATTGTTAGGCCTCCTGTTGCCAACAGTCGATCGGCTAGCATGGCTCTCTTTGCTAGGTTACCATGCTGCAATGCTGTGATTGGTTAGTCACTACTGACTGACCAATCACAGCGATCACAGGTGGCACCGCACCACGATTGGTCTCCCGACAAGTCCCAGTGACTATCGTCTATCTGTGACAGCCAATATCACTGTTCTGTCACCATGTCTTCTGACATGGTGACAGAAAATCACCATGACGTAACTGTACTTCATGGTGCCTTAATGCAGGGCAAACCATGACGTACAGTTACGTCAAGGGCGTTAAGAGGTCAATTGCAATTTTTTTTAAATTAAAATGGATCAACGTTTCTTTGAGAAGACACTCCAGCCTATTATAGATGGTACAAATAAAACAAATGTCATCAAATTCATGATACAGCACGATTAACTTGCAAACAATCTGGACTGTGAAAACTACCATCAACCTCTGCGTTGGATCGCTCGTCGCCAAAGTTCTGATGATGGATATTCTTGGAATTGTATTTACAAGAACAGTGCGTCATTATGGGTATCCATCAGAAAGGGCTCTTTCTTTGAAAAGTCGCACATCTCTCTGAAAAAGTGGCTACACATTACTTACCTCTGGTGTTTGGAAACCTCTGAAAAACAAGCGGCACAACTGACTGGAATATCTGAATGCAGGGGGACATAATCGTCACTTGATCCATCTATCCATCTCATTTGTGTCAAGAGAAGTTTATGTTCTAGGGGGACATAATCTTCACTTTATCCAAGAAAAAACTGGACATTTCATTAATGTCATCACATAACTGTTGTGTGTAATTTTCTATTAACATTATTGCGTGAAACACATTTCTATAATCAGACACAGTCACTACAGGTGCATGTCTCCTAGATATATGAGCAGCATAGTCTGAAGAAGTCTTCTCCCTGGAATAGCCTCCGAGGTTATCTGGGATATCATCTTTCTCCAATAACTGCCAAAAATGAAGGAAGTCTCTGCCAAGCACAAACTCCACACCAAGTTCCTCACATTTTATAAGTTTACGCTTCACATTTAGTCCCAAAATCAGTCTCAAAAGTAAGAAGAAAAGTCTCACCACTCTAAGGATTCTTTGTAACGAATAGCAATATGTCCAGATGCGCCCTCAACACTTCTTGGCCAAGATCCAGACTGACCAGTGTTGGGATTTCACCCACCAACAACTCACATGTTTTCCTCTGCAATTTTCAATGGTAAAAGACAATCGGGGCACATCTCCCCACTTAACGGCCCCTCCAACAAGGCTCCTTCCGCTGAGCAAAAACCGTCTGCTGTTGAGGTTGGTCCCCCCTAGCAACCACATTATTGCGCTTCTGCGTGTTCCTTTCTTTGAACATAGGCCTCTTGGCAACAGGACATCTGACCATACAAGAGTGCCCTCTGAAACATCCCCAGCATAGGTTCTATGTGTTTCCCTTGGCAACTACACTTCTCCACTTTTGACCTGGACATCCAGACATCCAGACTTTTTGGATCTTTGTATGGCATTCACTTGGCATGGAATGCTGGCAAACAGAATGGTATATTTTAACTCTAGGTCTATAATTTGGTACTCTGTATCAGAAAAATAGTCCTAACCACTATAAAGATGTATTAAGAAACTAATCAGCACAAAATGTTGGACCTATTTAGATTTTACAAAAAAAAAAAAAATGCTGTTTAACCCCTGCAGGACTGAGCCTGTTTTGGCCTTGAGGACTCATTTTTTCAAATCTGACATATGTTAATTTATTAAACACAAAAAGGGGGGCTCCTTTTGCAAATAGTGTCAAGGGTTAGATGCTGTAAGCGTAGAGCATACTACCAAAATAGTCTATTTAGGAAGGCACTCCTAGATAAGCATTTTATACACAAGAAAGAACAAGGAGTATAGAGGCCATATAATAAAAGAAATCTTTATTACATAGTTTATACACATAACACTGAAGAATTATTAAAAAAGGTACAATTGGAAAGAGTGACTCTGTGAAATATCCATTGCAGAAAGGCAGGCTCAGTTATTAAGGTATATAGATACAGGAAGGTTACCAATAGCATGTGTGAATAGGGGCAACCATAGATACCAAAATGCATGACATAATATACATGCACAGAGTTACAGAGTATAGAGGCACAGTAATATACATGTGTGGATCTCTGAGTCGTATCCGATAAGTGTGCAATGTGAAGCTGTCAACATTTAGTATCGTGGTTAGTAGAGTTCGCAAATATAACCCAAATGCAGAAAAGGTATCTTACCCATAATGAGATGTACTTGGAGCCTGACGGACGTATGGAATAACCCCAACGCGCGTTTCGCAGTGTGCTTCCTCAAGGGGTATCAGAGGAGTGCTTGAGGAAGCACACTGCGAAACGCGCGTTGGGGTTATTCCATACGTCCGTCAGACTCCAAGTACATCTCATTATGGGTAAGATACCTTTTCTGCATTTGGGTTATATTTGCGAACTCTACTAACCACGATACTAAATGTTGACAGCTTCACATTGCACACTAATCGGATACGACTTAGAGATCCACACATGTATATTACTGTGCCTCTATACTCTGTAACTCTGTGCATGTATATTATGTCATGCATTTTGGTATCTATGGTTGCCCCTATTCACACATGCTATTGGTAACCTTCCTATATCTATATACCTTAATAACTGAGCCTGCCTTTCTGCAATGGATATTTCACAGAGTCACTCTTTCCAATTGTACCTTTTTTAATAATTCTTCAGTGTTATGTGTATAAACTATGTAATAAAGATTTCTTTTATTATATGGCCTCTATACTCCTTGTTCTTTCTTGTGTATAATATGTTAATTTATGTGGTAATAACTTGGGAATGCTTTTACCTATGCAAGCGATTCTGAGATTCTTTTCTTGTGACATTTTATGCTTTATGTTAGTGGGAAAAAAACACGATAAATTCAGTATTTATTTGTAAAATACACCAAAATTTAGAGAAAATTTGCAAAAATTTGCATTTTTCTAAATTTAAATGTATCTGCTTCTAAAACAGGTAGTGATACCATACAAAATAGTTACTAACTAACATTTCCCATATGTCTACTTTATGTTTGCATAGTTTTTTGAATGTCCTTTTATTTTTCTAGGACGTTACAAGGCTTAGAACTTTAGCAGCAATTTCTCACATTTTCAAGAAAATTTAAAAAGGCTATTTTTTAGGGGATTAGTTAGTATTTTGAGTTTTAGGTTTTTTGTTTTTTTGCTAGTAGTAGTGGAATTAGGCTGTGAAAATTAAAATCTACTTTTTTTTCTGAGAAAACATAGAAATGTTTAATTTTTACAAGGAATCATTTGAAAAAAAAATTCTCCAGAATACGGCAATACCCCATATGTGGTAATAAACTGCTGTTTGGACAAACGGCATGGCTCAGAAGGGAAGGAGCGCTATTTGGCTTTTGGAGCTCAAATTTAGCTGGAATGGTTTTCGGGTGTCCTGTCACATTTGCAAAGAGCCTGAGGGAACAAAACAACAGAAATACCCCAAAAGTGACCCCATTTGAGAAACTTCACCCCTTAACCCCTTCAGGACCCAGCCTGTTTTGGCCTTCAGGACCCAGACGATTTTTTCAAATCTGACATGTGTTACTTTATGTGGTAATAACGTTGGAATGCTTTTACCTATCCAAGCGATTCTGAGATTGTTTTCTCGTGACATGTTGTACTTTATGTTTGTGAAAAAATGTTGTCGATAATTTTGGTATTTATTTCTGAAAAACACCACAATTTAGAAAAAATTTGCAAAAATGTACATTTTTCTAAATTTAAATGTATCTGCTTGTAAAACAGATAGTAATACCACACAAAATAGTTCCTAGTTAACATTTCCCATATGTCTACTTTATGTTTGCATCGTTTTTTGAACGTCCTTTTATTTTTCTAGGACGTTACAAGGCTTAGAACTTTAGCAGCAATTTCTCATATTTTCACGAAAATTTCAAAAGGCTATTTTTTCAGGGACCAGTTCAGTTCTGAGGTGGCTTTGAGGGCCTTATATATTAGAAAATCCCCAGAAGTCACCCCATTTTGAAAACTGCACCCCTCAAGGTATTCGAATCAGCATTCGCATTTAGGCGTTTCACAGGAATTAAAGCAAAGTAGAGGTGAAATTCATTTCTAATACATTTTTTTTTTGTAACACAGAAGGTTTTACCAGAGAAATGCAACTCAATATTTATTCCCCGGATTCTGCGGTTTTTAGAAATATCCCACATGTGGCCCTAGTGCGATAATGGACTAAAGCACCGGCCTCAGAAGCAAAGGAGCACCCAGTGGATTTTGGGCCTCCTTTTTTTTAGAATATATTTTAGGCACCTTGTCAGGTTTGAAGAGGTCATGTGGTGCCAAAACAGTGGAAACACCCCAAAAGTGACCCCATTTTGGTAACTACACCCCTCAAGGAATTTATCTAGGGGTACAGTTAGCATTTTGACCACACAGGTTTTTCGCTAAATTTATTAGAATTAGGCCTCATGCACACGACCGTGGTTATTCTGGTCCGCAAATTCCAGGACCGTGTTCCGTGGAATGTCATCCGCAGTTCATCCGTATGTAGTCCGCAGTTCATCCGTATGTAATCCGCAAAAATGCGGATGAAAAAAAAAAAAAAAAAAAAAGGACTTTGAAACAGGATGCCAAAAGCTTGGTCAAACCCCCTTTAGAAGGTCACATGATCGCTCTGGAGCCATTTCCTGCTGCATTTTCCATGATCTTTGCTTTGTGCGAGTTCAGTGAGATTGCGCTGCTGATATAGCTGTGGTTTTTGACAGTTTTACTCACTGCGAACATGTCTTCTGATGATGTGGATGATGTACTCCTGCACTGGCTCCTCTCCAGGCGATTTGGACAGCAACCACCAATGCTGGACGAAGAACCGAGGAGGAGGAGGAGATATTGGGTTCACCCCATTATCTCACAACGGCTTTGGAAGGGGCATTTCAACATGCTGTACTCAGACCTGCGGCAGCACCCGGACAAGTTCCTCAGCTACTGCCGTATGTCCGTTCAAAGTTTTGATCGTCTGCTGGCGGACCTTCGTCCTGGACTGATCTTCCAGGACACCACCATGAGACGTTGCATTTCTCCAGAGGAACGCCTGATCGTCACTCTGAGGTAAGAAAACCTAAATCCCCTTCTACGACATGTCTCTACCCTGCAAACAATATTAGTATAGTTGTCCCCTGTTCATATTGCCGCCTTGCCACCGTGCTGCAGATATTTTTCCTGTCTGTGCATATTTTGATATATATGTTTTTGGTTTTTTTTACAGATTTCTTGCTACCGGCAACTCCTTTGCCTCCCTACATTTCCAGTTTCTGCTGGGGTGCTCCACTATTTCCAAGATTGTCAAGCTTACCTGCGAAGTCATCTGGCAGCAACTTCGAGCAGCAGTTATGCCAAAGCCCAAGCCAGAGGACTGGATTCGGATTGCCGATGGCTTCTTCCAATCAGCACAGTTTCCCAACTGTGTTGGTGCGCTGGATGGTAAGCACATCCGCGTAAAAAAGCCTGCTCACTCAGGGTCTCAATATTTTAATTATAAGCAGTTTTTCTCGGTGGTGCTGTTGGCCTTGGCTGACAGTGACTATCGGTTTATAATTGTCGATATTGGGGCCTATGGAAGCTCTGCGGATGCTGGCATCTTCAGGGCTTCCAGAATGGGTGAACGGCTAGCATCTAACCAGCTCGACCTTCCGGAACCTAGACAGCTTCCAGGATCTACAGGACCACCAGCACCCTTTGTCATTGTGGGTGATGAAGGTTTCGGACTGTCCCCTCACCTGATGCGTCCATTCCCTAGGCGTGGCTTAGATGAACAGAGGCGCATTTTTAACTACCGCCTTACACGTGCAAGACGGTATGTGGAGTGCGCCTTCGGAATTCTAAGCAGCAAGTGGCGTGTGTTCCAGAGCTCCATTCAGTTGAATCCTGAAAATGTGACAAAGGTTATCCAAGCCTGTGTTGTCCTCCACAATTTTCTGAGGATTCATGAGTCGGCAGTGGACGCAGAGCTGAACCATTTCTCTACTAATTACATCCCTTTGGACTACACACCACATAGAAGACCTGGAGTGTCTGGACTGGCAGCCCGTAATTTGTATACAGACTATTTTGTATCACCTGAGGGAGCAGTTCCTTGGCAAAGGGATGTGCTTTGTCTGCCAAATTAAAATGTGAGAGGGACTGTTGTATTTCCGGTTTATGTTACAAATGTTAGTAGTTAAAGTTGCAGTAGTAGGTAGAGTAGGGACTCGCAAGAGAATGAGGACCCTTGACGCGGGTTGCGAGCTAATGTATTTCTGTTTTTTTTTTTTAAATTCTTGATTAAAAAAAAAAAAAGCGATTATTTGCATTTGGCAGAAATGCAGACCAATACCTCATTATGTTTTTCAATAATAATAAAGACAAACACATAATTAACTAGAAACGTATTTTATTTCTTGCATAAAATAGTGTCAACAAACATTATCAAAACTATGTTATATAACTAAATTATAAATTGTAAAATGATTGCGAAGGTGCAGGTTCATGATGTGGTCGTGGAACTGCCTCCCCCTGCTGCATTTGCCCATACTGTTGCTGAGAAGGTCCTGGCATGCCATAAACTGACCGATCGTGACTGAATAGCGGCATTGAGTCTACATATGACGGATGCTGGATGCCTTGCGCGGTTGCTGCAGGTGCTGGAGGGACAGAGTTGTAGGTGCTTGCATCACACCCCCGTCGATGAAACTCGATGGCCTGATGCATTGCACGTGGGTCCGGATGTGTCGCAAATATTTCCACGACTTCCATTAGTGCTGTTTGGCACCTTATCTGTCTGGAAATTGGCACTCTTTTAAGAATATTAGAGAGAGCGCGACAGAAGGTGCCCTCTTCCGTTTCTGTAGCTCTTTTCTCCAAGTGCTCTAATACGCGCAAGTCGACTTCCTGCCTTGGCTCTGTACGTGTTGGACCTTTGGCAGAACGTCGACGTTTACCTCGGGGTAGAATTTCTTCGTCCGCGGCACAGACTGGATTATCCACTGTTGTTGGTTCTGCTGTCACAGGAGTGGAAGTGGACCTAGCAGCCCCCAAAGCTACGTCAGGCTCTTCAATTAGAGTCACATCAGAGTCTTCTTCTTCCTCCAGATTATCCTTGGTTCTGTTTGAAAATGAAAACATAATGTTAGGGAATTTTTGTAGTAATTTAACGTCATGTCTACAGCTGGGCAAATAAACTATGTATGCATCACTACATGCAGAGCCCTAACTAGGAAAGACAGGGCCGCATAGCAAAGTTTTAACTGGGGCCATCCCTCCACTGGGTGTCACCCCCCCTTGTAGATAGTGCCTTTTTTGCTGCCCCCACCCCTGTAGATAACGCCATACAGCCCCACACTGTACACTGTATGGCATTATCTACCGGGGTACTATATGGCGTTATCTATAGGGGGACTGTACGGCGTTATCTAGTGAGGGGGCTGTATGCCGCTAACGCCATACAGGCCCACCTCCCCGCCCCCCGGACAAATGCCACCTATAGTGTGTCCTACAAATACATGCCTTATCGCTGGCAGCGATAGGGTGAAGGGGGGACTGAAAGTCCCCTTAAGTTCTGCCGTCTGCACATCTCCCAAAAATTGAAAGGAGCGCTGGTTATGTATGCGCACAAGCACGACTTTGGCTCCATTCATTTTGACGGAGGTGGCGAAAGTACGAGGTTTGGGATGGAGAAGTTCAGGGTACTTTCTGTCCCCCGTTCTCCCTGTCAATGCCAGCGATCACACATGTATCCCCTATTCAGTGGTTAGGGGATACATGTCTGTTGTTTAATGTCAGAGCGGGGAGATACCTCCCTGCTCAGCCGTAGTGTTCAGTTGCGTCCCGCTGTAGCCGTCATAGCGGCTGCTAGCGGAGCCTCCGGACATGGTGGAGTCCCCTCATGCCGCGGTCCCCGTAGCAGTCGCTACGGCTGCTACAGCGGTACTTACACGACTGGCTACATGGCCAGACTACAATGATCAAAGTATATAAGCAATACTTACGGGCCAACCTGCATTACATCAAGAAGAAACGAAAGCTGTTTGGTGTACATGTACGGCTTTTTTTTCAGACGTCCGTCTCCGCTCTTCCCCTTGTCATTAATCTCACGCTTGAATTGGTCTCGGCACGTGTTCCAGCGTGTTTTGACGTTTTCGACTATGATATAAAATAAACCAATCACAGATCAACATTTTAGAAGAGTACATTACTAGATATTATGAAATGTTGTTTATTATATGAAAATGATGCTGCAAATTTTTGTTGTTTACGCAACAAATCTGCACCTACATTTGCATATTTGACAGGTAATTCCAACGTTGCAGAAACTACAGCAGACTTGCCACGTTTTCCATGTGCACACACGACAGCGTCCGTAACGGCTGAAATGACGTTGCTGGTTTCAGGAGAAAACATCACCCGTAATTTCAGCCGTAAAGGCATTGTCAACGCTATTGCGTATTGTCAACGCTATTGCGGCGTATTTAGCGTGCGTAATAGAGCTCAAACACCACAGAATTACGTACGTAATTAGTGTGTGGGAACATACCCTCATAGTGACATGTCACGTTTTGATCCGTGCTGTTCAGAGCCATGAGACCCCCACAATCTCACGTGCACTTCTGCAGCTTCATTTCAGCGATTGGTGGGTGATCAAACTGCCAACAATCAAAACGTCAGGCATGTCATTATGACATGACAGGAGTACTCAGAAACAGCATCAAGTTGTGAAACTTACCCATGCGCTTCTTTTGCACTTTAGTTGCCTTCTCCCACTCAGGATGCACCTCACTGCAGACCTCCTGCCAGGCAAGATCTTTCATATTCCTGTCTGCATAATCTTCCACCCGCTTATTCCACAGACAGGGCTTGTGCTGGACCAGGATGATTAGTTTCTCTACGTTTATTGAAGCCATGCTGCTCTCTGCTGCTCTCTGCTGCTCTCATGCACTCTCTCCAGACTTCACGACGACAGAAGTCATTCCCGGTCGACGCCTAGCAACACTTCCGGACAATCCGCAAACTGCGGATGACACACGGCGGTGTATCCGCAATTTCCACGGGCCCATTGACTTCTATTGGCATGTCCGCACCGCATTTGCGGCCCATAATAGGACATGTCCGTAGTTTCTGCGGCACGGATGTGCGGACATGCGGAGAGCCGTGAAAACACGGATAGTGTGTATGGGCCCATAGAAATGAATGGGTCCGCAATTTACCCGTGGATTTGCGGTTGAATTGCGGACGCAAAAACACGGTCGTGTGCATGAGGCCTTAGTCTGTAGTTTTTCTGTTTTGGGTTTCGCTGGTATTTCAGTTTATAATGTGGGGGTATATGTAATCTGTGCGGAGAACATCAGGGCATAATAAGAGGGTATAATAATGCGGTAAATAAATAATAATTCATAGATGTGTGGCCAGTGTCGCACTGATAAATGGTGTCGGATGTTACCCGCTTTTAGAAAACACTGCACATTTTGCAGCGCCATATTCTGAGAGCCAGAACTTCTTTATTTTTTCACCACCGGAGCTGCGTGAGGGCTCATTTATTGCGGGACAATCTGTACTTTTCATTGGTACCATTTTGGGGTACATGCGATTTTTTTGATCACTTTTTATTACATTTTTTTGCAAGCCGGGTGACCAAAAACAAGCAATTCTGACAATGTTTTTTAGTTTATTTTTTGCGGCATTCAGCGTGCACTATAAATGATGATTTTACTTTATTCTGCGGGTCGATACGATTACGGCGATACCATATGTATATAGGTTTTTTTATGTTTTGCAGCGTTTGCGCAATAAAATCGCTTTTTTATCAAATAATTGATTTTCTGTGTCACCATATTCTGAGAGCCGTAACTTTTTTATTTTTCAGTCAAAAAAGCTGTGTAAGGGCTTGTTTTTTGTGGGACGGGTTGTAGTTTTTATCGGTACTATTTTCGAGTACATGCAACTTTTTGATCACTTTTTAGTCTCTATTTTGGGAGGGGTGGTGACCAAAAAATAGCGATTCTGGTGTCGGTTTTTATTGATTTTTTTTGGGGTGTTCATCGTGCGGGAAAAGTAACATTACGGTTTTATAGTTGGGGTCGTTACGAACGCGGTGATACCAGATATGTGTACTTTTTTTAACGTGTTAATTTTTTTCCTATAATGAAAGACTTATTATAGGAAAAAAAATTCAGTGTTTGTTTATATAATTTCTAACTTTTATTTTTACACTTTTTTAAAACATTTTTATTACTTTTTTTTTACTTTTTTCACTTGTCCCACTAGGGGACACTTAGACTTGCAGCTCTGATCTCTGCTGGAATACATTACACTACACACGTAGTGTAATGCATTCTAACTGTCATTGTGACGTGACAGTCACACTGACAGGAAGCTTCGGAGGATCGGCGGAGGCTGCTCCTCCGAGGCTTCCATACATGGCAACCCAGAGGTCATTGTCTGACCTCCGATTGCCGATGTGCTTCAAACCCCTTAAATGCGGCGACGGCAATCTGTCGCCTCATTTATGGGGTTAATTGCCGAAATCAGCGGCGATGGTCCACTGACCGGCAAGGCTGGAGTGTCAGCTGTCAGGGACAGCTGACCTCCCGGTTCCCGGACACTGTCCGTTAGGACAGTGTGCGCCGGGAACTACTCCGCAACTGTACGTCCTGATGTGGGAACTAACCCCTCTGCAGGACGTACTATTGCGGAGCAGGGCGGGAAGAGGTTAAGGAACCACAGGTCTTTTGCAGAATTTATTAGAATTAGGCCGTAAAAGTGAATTTTTCTCATTTTCACAAAGGATAAAAGAGAAAAAGCACCCCAATATTTGTAAAGCAATTTCTCCCAAGTACGGCAATACCCCACATGTGGTCATAAATGTTTTTTCATTAGAAAGTAATTAACCCTTTCAGGACTGATCCACTTTGTGCTTTTTCATTTTAGTTTTTCATTTCCCGCCATCCAAGAGCCATAACTTTTTTTCTTTTTCCGTCAATGGAGTGGTGTGAGTGCTTATTTTTTGCGGGAGGAGTTCTAGTTTCTATTGACACCATATAATTTACCATATAATGTACTGGTAAACTGAAAAATAATTATTTGCGGGCTGAAATTGTAAAGAAATTCAATTCATCCATTGTTTTTTTAGTTTAGTTTTTACCGTGTGGTTAAAACGACAACTTAAATTTATTCTGCGGCTCAATACGGTTACGGTGATACCAAATTTATATAGTTTTTTTTTCTATTTTAATACTTTCTGTAAAAAAAAGCCATGACTAAGGACGCAGATCGCGTCTGAAATGCGTAGGCACCCGCCTATTCTCTTCAACTAGCCATTGGACTCTAAAGAAACACAGATTGTCTATTTTTAAACTACCCTTTGTCGCAAAATAAAATTTGGAAGAAGTATCCAATTTTAAACGATATTCCTGGTTTCAGCGCTGGATCCTTTCCTACTCCTTCCTTTCTCATTCACTACGTGTGCCGACACGAGGACCCGAGCGCTACAGACAGTGTGACTACTATACTCAGGTGAGCTGGAGGATCCCTCCAATTCTCTATTAGTGTAATGTATTCTAACTATCAGTGTGACGTTGACAGCCACAATGACAGGCCTATCAGTACAAGGCGGAGGCTTCCGTAACATGGCTGACTCGGAGGCCATTGTCAGGCGTCCAGTTTCCATGCCAACCATTGGCACCCCCCGAGATTGCATCGTGGGGGCTGCCAATATCGCAATCGATCTACGCATTTAAGGGGTTAGTTTCTGAAAGCAGCGGCGATGGACCGCTGATTGGTAACACGGAGACGAGGGCAGACATCCTGCACAGCTAACCGCCGCTGTGGTGTAGCGCCTTGTGGCGTATAACTTTTAAAGTGCAGACGTAACTGTATATCAAGTTGCACAAAGTAACTGCTCGCCTGGACATGCAGTTACGCCAAGGAGCGGGAAGGGGTTAAGGGTGGACATTCACTTTTAGGCTCCAGTGTAGATGGACATAAGACTGATTTGTCTTGCAATCCCACAGAATTTTCTCTTCCACGGCCAGGATCACACACACAGTTTTGATCAGTGGCGTAACTATAGGGGTCGCAGCGGTCACAATTGGGACCGGGCCCAGAAGCCAGGGGGGCCCGCGGCCCCCCGCACCTCATCAATGAAAAGTTACTATAGTAACTGAGTCCTATGTAATAAACTACACAGGCCCCTGTTACTATAGTAACTGACAGTACTTACCCCTCCTCTTCCTGGAGCGCATCGGAGGTTCTGACGTCACAGCGATATGTGCAGTGCATAACGTCACGACACTATGCGCTGCTCACAGCATCCCGACACTTGATGGAGTGAGGACCTGCGGCCAAAGAGGAGGTAAGTTTAATATTAGTGTCTTGCTGAAGCTGATAGGTCGGTGTCCGACACCCGGGACCCCCGCCAATCAGCTGTTTTTAAGGGTTTGCTGCCGCTCGTACGAGCGCTGCTTCCCCTTCATTCCGGTCACTTTCTCACACTGAATCACCGACATGGACGTGTCAGTGATTCACAGTGTGAGCAGTACGGGAAGTGAAGGGGAAGCAGCGCTCGTACGAGCTATGCATCCCCTTCAAGACAGCTGATTGGTGGGGGTCCCGGGAGTCTGATCCCGACCCATCAGCTATTGATGGCCTATCCTGAGGATAGGCCATCAATGTTTAGGGATTGGACAACCTTTAAAGCCTACCGTGGGTTAGGCATAGATACAGGGCCCCAGCTTATACTGCATAAGATTACTGTCTGCTGGACCCTGTATCTAAGCCTACCTAAGATACAGGGTCCAACAAACAGTATCACACATGCACAGGGGTCCTGTATCTAAGGCCCTGTTCACATCACCGCTGCCCTTCCATTGAGGCGTTCCATCGGGTTAACCCCTCAACGGAAAGGCAAACGGAAACCTTAGCTTCCGTTTGCATCAACATTGATCTCAATGGTGATGGAAACTTTGCTAATGGTTTCTGCTTGTCACTGTTGTGAATGGGTTCTCTTGTTTTGGCGGAATCAATAGCACAGTAGACAATGCAAAACAACGGAATCCTGCCACAACGGTGACAAACGGAAATCTTTAGCAACGTTTCCGTCACCATTGAGATCAATGCGGAGGTTTCAGTTTGCCTTTCTGTTGAGGAGTTAACCACACGGAACCCATCAATGGAAGGGCAGCAGTGATGTGAATAGGCCCTTACTAATGTTTTTTTTTGTTGTTTTTTTACAGGTTCGGTTGTTGGACTACGTCGGATTCGAGGAATATTTAGATGACGGCTTTTTTATTCTCAATAAAATGGTTAATGAGGGTTGTGTGTGGTGTTTCTTATTTCAATAAGTAAATTTTTCTATGTCTTTGTATTTTTTTTAACTTTATCGCTACCACCTTACTAATGGCCGCTGACAGATTGACAGCGTCCATTACTAAGGCGAGGCTTAGTGTTAGCCGGTGAAAAGGCTAACACTAACCCCCATTATTACCCCAGGTGTGTCAGGAAGAGCCTGGTACGATCCAGTAACGACCATCTGTAGTGACGGTCGGGCACTGGGGCGGCCGCAGGCTGGTATTATTAGGCTGGGAAAAAGCAAAAACAGTGGCCCTTCCCACCCTTTTAATGCTAGCCTGCTGCTGCTGTGTTGTATCTGGCTGGTTATGAAAAATGGGGGGGACCCCACGTCATTTTTTTTATAAATAATTGGACAGCACGATGTGGGGTTCCCCCATTTTTATAACCAGCCAGATACAACATAGCAGCAGCCTAGCATTACCAGGGTGAGAAGGGTCACAGTTTTTGGCCTTTCCCAGCCTAATAATACCAGCCTGCGGCCGCCCCAGTACCCCTCCGTCACTACAGATGGTCGGTACTGGATCGTACCCGGCTCTTCCTGGTACCAGGGTAATAATGGGGATTAGTGTTAACCTCTTAATGTCTAACATTAAGTGCCCCCCTTAGTAATGGGCATTGTCAATCAGCCAGCAGCTATTACTAAGGTGGTAGTTATAAAGTTTAAACAAATACAAAGACATAGATAAAATATTTTATTGAAATAAAAATCCCACACAACCATCATTATCCATTTTATTGAGAATAAAAAAAACGCAGTTATCGAAGTAGTCCTCGAATCTGAAGTAGTTCAACAACCGAACTTGTAAAAAACACAAACAATCAAAAATAATTAGTAACACATCAAAAAGGAAAATTATTCTTATACTTACCTTTCCTGGGTCCAGCGCTGGAGCTGCAATGTCAGCGAGCTGGGCCCTATATCTACTCCGTGTTCCAAATTATTATGCACATTGGATTTAAGTGTCATTAACATTTAATTATTAGTTTTTCAATGAAACTCATGGATGGTATTGTGTCTTAGGGCTCTTTGGATCATTGTAATCAATCTCAGACATTTGTGATAATTAGTTTGCCAGGTGTGCCCAATCAAAGGAAAACTACTTAAGGGCATGACCACACATGGCGGAATTCCTCCGCAACTGTCCGCATCAATGCCGCACAGAATCTGCGTTGCAGATTCTGCAGCGGATCTGCACAAAATGTGCAGAAAATTGATGCAGACTGGCCGCTGCGGACTGCAGGAAAAGTGCTTCTCTTCTCCCTATCAGTGCAGGATAGAGAGAAGGGACAGCACTTTCCCTAGTGAAAGTCAAAGAAATTCATACTTACCGCCCGTTGTCTTGGTGACGCGTCCCTCTTTCGGCATCCGGCCCGACCTCCCTGGATGACGCTCCAGTCCATGTGACCACACACAGAACCGATAAAAACACAGGGACATATACAGAAACACCGAAAAAGGCCATACTTGCAAATGGACACAGCCAGGCCAGAAATGCTGATGAAAGGGCGAGCAGGTGCTTTAAATAATAATAGCCACTCCCACTAGTCTTGAGGGGAGTGGTGTGTGGTGCATGGGATGTGTAGTAAGAAATAATAAATGAATAGTGTGTGTGCAAGTGTAATACTATAAGTGAAATATAGGGGGCAGTAATAAATGAAGTGCCTCAATAGAAATAAATGGATAATGGGGTGCAAGTGAGTGAAACATGGAGGGATAGTGTGTACGTCATGAGGCACAACGTGTATAGCCAGGTAGAAGCCTATTTGTGACGCCTTGATAATTCATAGAGCGGGCTACCCTGCTTGCTATGCCAAACAACAACACACCAAGCTCTCCCAGCATCAAAGACCCGGCTGTGTCCAAGAGAAGCGAATATACATAATAATGAAAAATACCTGGGGTATTGGTAATCATTTTGGCCAAAAGGACGCAAGCTCGCAATCCACGACAAGGATCCCCAGACTTGCGAGTCCCTAAATCCTAAACTGGAACAGAACGTTCCTGATGCACAAACAGAACCGATAAAAACACAGGGACATATACAGAAACACCGAAAAAGGCCATACTTGCAAATGGACACAGCCAGGCCAGAAATGCTGATGAAAGGGCGAGCAGGTGCTTTAAATAATAATAGCCACTCCCACTAGTCTTGAGGGGAGTGGTGTGTGGTGCATGGGATGTGTAGTAAGAAATAATAAATGAATAGTGTGTGTGCAAGTGTAATACTATAAGTGAAATATAGGGGGCAGTAATAAATGAAGTGCCTCAATAGAAATAAATGGATAATGGGGTGCAAGTGAGTGAAACATGGAGGGATAGTGTGTACGTCATGAGGCACAACGTGTATAGCCAGGTAGAAGCCTATTTGTGACGCCTTGATAATTCATAGAGCGGGCTACCCTGCTTGCTATGCCAAACAACAACACACCAAGCTCTCCCAGCATCAAAGACCCGGCTGTGTCCAAGAGAAGCGAATATACATAATAATGAAAAATACCTGGGGTATTGGTAATCATTTTGGCCAAAAGGACGCAAGCTCGCAATCCACGACAAGGATCCCCAGACTTGCGAGTCCCTAAATCCTAAACTGGAACAGAACGTTCCTGATGCACAAACAGAACCGATAAAAACACAGGGACATATACAGAAACACCGAAAAAGGCCATACTTGCAAATGGACACAGCCAGGCCAGAAATGCTGATGAAAGGGCGAGCAGGTGCTTTAAATAATAATAGCCACTCCCACTAGTCTTGAGGGGAGTGGTGTGTGGTGCATGGGATGTGTAGTAAGAAATAATAAATGAATAGTGTGTGTGCAAGTGTAATACTATAAGTGAAATATAGGGGGCAGTAATAAATGAAGTGCCTCAATAGAAATAAATGGATAATGGGGTGCAAGTGAGTGAAACATGGAGGGATAGTGTGTACGTCATGAGGCACAACGTGTATAGCCAGGTAGAAGCCTATTTGTGACGCCTTGATAATTCATAGAGCGGGCTACCCTGCTTGCTATGCCAAACAACAACACACCAAGCTCTCCCAGCATCAAAGACCCGGCTGTGTCCAAGAGAAGCGAATATACATAATAATGAAAAATACCTGGGGTATTGGTAATCATTTTGGCCAAAAGGACGCAAGCTCGCAATCCACGACAAGGATCCCCAGACTTGCGAGTCCCTAAATCCTAAACTGGAACAGAACGTTCCTGATGCACAAACAGAACCGATAAAAACACAGGGACATATACAGAAACACCGAAAAAGGCCATACTTGCAAATGGACACAGCCAGGCCAGAAATGCTGATGAAAGGGCGAGCAGGTGCTTTAAATAATAATAGCCACTCCCACTAGTCTTGAGGGGAGTGGTGTGTGGTGCATGGGATGTGTAGTAAGAAATAATAAATGAATAGTGTGTGTGCAAGTGTAATACTATAAGTGAAATATAGGGGGCAGTAATAAATGAAGTGCCTCAATAGAAATAAATGGATAATGGGGTGCAAGTGAGTGAAACATGGAGGGATAGTGTGTACGTCATGAGGCACAACGTGTATAGCCAGGTAGAAGCCTATTTGTGACGCCTTGATAATTCATAGAGCGGGCTACCCTGCTTGCTATGCCAAACAACAACACACCAAGCTCTCCCAGCATCAAAGACCCGGCTGTGTCCAAGAGAAGCGAATATACATAATAATGAAAAATACCTGGGGTATTGGTAATCATTTTGGCCAAAAGGACGCAAGCTCGCAATCCACGACAAGGATCCCCAGACTTGCGAGTCCCTAAATCCTAAACTGGAACAGAACGTTCCTGATGCACAAACAGAACCGATAAAAACACAGGGACATATACAGAAACACCGAAAAAGGCCATACTTGCAAATGGACACAGCCAGGCCAGAAATGCTGATGAAAGGGCGAGCAGGTGCTTTAAATAATAATAGCCACTCCCACTAGTCTTGAGGGGAGTGGTGTGTGGTGCATGGGATGTGTAGTAAGAAATAATAAATGAATAGTGTGTGTGCAAGTGTAATACTATAAGTGAAATATAGGGGGCAGTAATAAATGACCGCTGCAGCCTGTGCTTGGCCTGTGATTGGCTGCAGCCGTCACTTACACTGAAACGTCATCCTGGGAGGCCGGACTGGAGACAGACGCAGGGAGTTCTCGGTAAGTATGAACTTATATTTTTTTTTTACAGATACATGTATATTGAGATCGGTAGTCACTGTCCCGGGTGCAGAAACAGTTACTGCCGATCGCGTAACTCTTTCAGCACCCTGGACAGTGACTATTTACAGACGTCTCCTAGCAACGCTCCCGTCATTACGGGAGCCCCATTGACTTCCTCAGTCTGGCTGTAGACCTAGAAATACATAGGTCCAGCCAGAATGAAGAAATGTCATGGTAGTAAAAACAATACGCTCCGCAGCACACATAAGATCTGCGGACTTCATTGCGGAATTTTGACTCTCCATTGAAGTCAATGGAGAAATTCCGCCATGAGTCCGCAACCAGTCCGCCACTGCTCCGCAACAGACAGAGCATGCTGCGGACACCAAATTCCGCTCCGCAGCCTATGCTCCGCAGCGGAATTGTACGCATCGTGTAAACGAACACTGCTAAATTAAAGTGAAAGTCAATGGAGAAACGGCTCCGCTGCGGATTAACGCTGCGGAGTGTCCGCAGCGGAATTTAAGTGAAATTCCGCTATGTGTGAACCCGCCCTAAGAAGGACGTTCCACATTATTAAGCAGGCCACAGGTTTCAAGCAATATGGGAAAGAAAAAGGATCTCTCTGCTGTGGAAAAGCGTGAAATAGTGCAATACCTTGGACAAGGTATGAAAACATTGGATATTTCAAGAAAACTTAAGCGTGATCATCGTACTGTGAAAAGATTTGTGACTGATTCAGAGCACAGATGGGTTCGTTCAGATAAAGGCATAATGAGGAAGGTTTCTGCCAGACAAATTAATAGGATTAGGAGAGCAGCTGCTAAAATGCCATTGCAAAGCAGCAAACAGGTAATTGAAGCCGCTGGTGCCTCTGGAGTCCCGCGAACCTCAAGGTGTAGGATCCTCCAGAGGTTTGCAAGTGTGCATAAAGCTATTATTCGGCCACCCCTAAACAATGCTCATGAGCAGAAACGGTTGCAGTGGGCTCAGAAATACATGAAGACTAATTTTCAATCCGTGTTGTTTACTGATGAGTACCATGCAACCCTGGATGGTCCAGATGGATGGAGTAGTGGATGGATGGTGAATGGCCACCATGTCCCAACAAGGCTGCGACGTCAGCAAGGAGGTGGCGGATTCATGTTTTGGGCTGGAATCATGGGGAGAGAGCTGGTAGGCCCCTTTAGGGTCACTGATGGTGTGAAAATGACCTCTGCAAAGTACGTAGAGTTTATGACTGACCACTTTCTTCCCTTGGTACAAAAAGAAGAACCGTGCCTTCCGTAGCAAAATTATCTTCATGCATGACAATGCACCATCGCATGCTGCAAAGAATACCTCTGTGTCATTGGCTGCTATGGGCATAAAAGGAGAGAAACTCATGGTGTGGCCCCCATGTTCCCCTGACCTCAACCTTATTGAGAACCTTTGGAGCATCCTCAAGCAAAATATCTATGAGGGTGGGAGGCAGTTCACATCAAAACAGAAGCTCTGGGAGGCTATTCTGACATCCTACAAAGATATTCAAGCAGAAACTGTCCAAATATTCACAAATTCAATGGATGCAAGAATTGTGAAGGTGATATCAAAGAAGGGGTCCTATGTTAACATGTAACTTGGCCTGTTAAGTTTTTTTTTATTGAAAGAGCTTTTGATTTCTGTAAATATGACCTCCTGATGCTGCAAATACAACAAATTACCATTTTAGTTCTCTTTACAACCTTTAAAATGTTTTGATCTCTGTTGTGCATAATAATGTGAAACAGTGTATTTTGAGTTTTTAACTTCTAAAAAAAAATCTGTTATCATTAGGAGATTTGTTCAATAAAATTCGCATTATACTCCAACGGTTGATGGCTTGAAGATTATACTGACTGTCATTTGCATCGACTATTTAGGAAAATCAGCAAAAAATAACATTTGCATAATTATTTGGAATGCGGTGTAATCCTATCAATCTATCATGTGTGATACTGTCTGCTGAGCCACTGTATCTAATCCTATAATGTGTGATACTGTCTGCTGAGTCACTGTATCTAATCCTATAATGTGTGATACTGTCTGCTGGGCCCTATATCTAATCCTATTATGTGTGATACTGTCTGCTGAGCCATTGTATCTAATCCTATCATGTGTGATACTGTCTGCTGATCCACTGTATCTAATCCTATAATGTGTGCTACTGTCTGCTGAGCCATGTATCTAATCCTATCATGTGTGATACAGTCTGCTGGGCCCTATATCTAATCCTATCATGTGTGATACTGTCTACTGAGCCGTGTATCTAATCCTATCATGTATGATACTGTCTGCTGGGCCCTATACCTAATCCTATCATGTGTGATACTGTCTGCTGAGCCACTGTGTCTAATTCTATCATGTGTGATACTGTCTGTTGAGCCATCGTATCTAATCCTATAATGTGTGATACTGTCTGCTGAGTTGCTGTATCTAATCCTATCCATAGCTATAGGGTCATAGTGCTATAGATATGCTGTCTCATATATATATATATATATATATATATATATATATATATATACACGCACATATTCATACACACACACATTTTTTTGGGGGGGGGGGGCACATATGTATTGGGGCTATTTCCCCTGATGTTTTAAGTCCTTAGTGACGCCACGCGCTGCTAGTGCTGCATTGTTGGATCACTTTGGAGACCCAGCGATGCAGCTGAATGCTGCGGGCTATCGGCCATGAGAAGTTTGGGGGGGCCCAAGAAGAACCTTTGCATCGGGGCCCATGAGCCTTTAGCTACGCCCCTAGTTTTGATGCAGTTCCTGTGGCAGTCTAATAGTTAGTTGTTTGTATAAACAAACTGAACAGTTTCTGAGATCTCCTCTTAGGGACCAAATTTGGAAACAAATTAAATAGAACATTTTAGGCATGTCCAATCTTCAGTTAAACTTTAATTGCAATGTCACAGACAATCCTTTTAAGCTTATGCTTTCTTTTGACTGTGCTGCATTCGGCAAGGACGGCCTCTGTTTATCCATCACTCTCCTATGCCTCATACAGTACTGCCCAAAAGTCTTGAGAAAGTGTAAAGGATCTGCCAGGCACAGCGGGGTTAACGCCCATAGGTAATCAGTCGGCACCTGAGTCTATGCCTCTGACACTGACTCCAGCTTCCACCACTCAGGCTGGCAGGCTTAGGAATGGGAGAGCCTATCGCAGCCTGGCCAGACTCAGCTAGCTCCCGCCCTCTGTCTATTTATACCTGCCTTTCCTGTTCCTCCAGTGCTTGTGATTCTTCTCGTGTGGTTTCCTGGCCCAGCTACAGCTCCTGACTATTTGATCCTGCTCCATACATCGGGGAGGTCACTTGGGCGCACTGGTATTTCCCGTAAATATGAAACGTAATAAAATCTTGCTTCCCTTTCAGGTCTCTTTTGATGGTAGGTCTGCTACCGGCAGTGCCTTCGTGGATTCAGGGACTTCTATTAATATCATGTCTATTTCTCCCCCTAAGGTGGTGAACACGCTACCTGAGTTTGTGCAGGACTTCGCTGATGTTTTCTCTAAGGAGGCCTCCGAAGTATTACCTCCTCATAGAGAATACGATTGCGCTATCGAATTGGTACCAGGAGCTAAGCTCCCTAAGGGTAGGATATTCAATCTCTCTTGTCCCGAACGTGAAGCCATGAGAGAGTATATCCAGGAATGCATGGCCAAGGGTTACATTCGCCCCTCTACTTCTCCGGTAGGTGCTGGCTTCTTCTTTGTAGGGAAGAAGGATGGTGGTCTTAGGCCATGCATTGACTACCGTAACTTGAATAAGGTCACTGTAAGGAACCAGTATCCCCTTCCTTTGATTCCTGATCTTTTTAATCAGGTTCAGGGGGCCCAATGGTTCTCTAAGTTTGATCTACGGGGGCGTATAACCTTATCCGCATCAAAGAGGGGGATGAGTGGAAGACTGCGTTTAACACGCCCGAAGGTCATTTCAAATACCTCGTCATGCCCTTTGGGTTGTGTAATGCTCCTGCGGTCTTCCAGAATTTCATAAATGAAATTTTAAGGGATTACCGGGGGGTTTTTCTTGTAGTGTACCTTGATGACATACTGGTGTTTTCCAAGGACCTGTCCTCCCACATTGAGCATGTCAGGAAGGTGCTCCAGGTCCTTCGGGAAAACAAACTGTTTGCGAAAACCGAAAAATGTGTGTTTGGGGTACAGGAGATAACATTTTTGGGTCAAATCCTCACTCCTCATGAATTCCGCATGGACCCCGCCAAGGTCCAGGCTGTGGCGGAATGGGTCCAACCTGCCTCCCTGAAGGCGTTACAGTGTTTCTTGGGGTTCGCTAATTATTACAGGAGATTTATTGCTAACTTCTCGGTCATCACTAAGCCTCTTACGGACCTCACTCGCAAATGTGCTGATCTCCTCCACTGGCCTCCTGAGGCTGTCCAGGCTTTTGAGGTCCTTAAGAAGTGCTTTATCTTGGCCCCGGTGCTGGTTCAGCCCAACCAAATGGAGCCATTTATCGTGGAAGTTGACGCACTCGAGGTGGGAGTGGGGGCTGTCTTGTCCCAGGGTACCAGGTCCCTCACCCATCTCCGCCCCTGTGCCTACTTCTCCAGGAAGTTTTCGCCCACTGAGAGTAACTATGATATTGGCAACCGCGAACTCTTAGCCATTAAATGGGCATTTGAAGAGTGGCGCCACTTCCTGGAGGGGGCTAGGCACCAGGTAACGGTCCTTACCGACCACAAGAATCTGGTTTTCCTAGAATCTGCCCGGAGGCTAAACCCGAGACAAACTCGATGGGCGCTATTTTTTTACCAGATTCAACTTTTTGGTTACCTATAGGGCTGGGTCTAAAAATATTAAGGCCGATGCACTGTCGCGTAGCTTCATGGCCAGCCCCCCTTCGGAGGAAGATCCTGCTTGTATTCTGCCTCCTGGTATAATCATTTCTTCTATTGATTCTGATTTAGTCTCAGAAATCGCGGCTGATCAAGGTTCAGCTCCCGGGAACCTTCCTGAGGACAAGCTGTTTGTTCCCCTGCAATTCCGGCTAAGGGTACTTAGGGAAAACCATGACTCCACACTATCTGGTCATCCAGGCATCCTGGGTACCAAACACCTCATTGCCAGAAACTATTGGTGGTCTGGGTTGCCTAAAGACGTTAAGGCCTACGTCGCCTCTTGTGAGGTTTGTGCTAGGTCCAAGACTCCCAGGTCCCGACCAGCGGGCTTACTACGTTCTTTGCCCATTCCCCAGAGACCTTGGACCCATATCTCCATGGATTTTATCACCGATTTGCCTCCATCTCAAGGCAAGTCGGTGGTGTGGGTTGTAGTAGACCGCTTCAGTAAGATGTGCCACTTTGTGCCCCTCAAGAAACTACCCAATGCCAAGACGTTAGCTACCTTGTTTGTCAAACACATCCTGCATCTCCATGGGGTCCCTGTCAATATTGTTTCGGACAGAGGGGTACAATTTGTTTCATTGTTTTGGAGAGCCTTCTGTAAAAAGTTGGAGATTGATCAGTCCTTCTCCTCTGCCTTCCATCCTGAAACTAATGGCCAAACTGAGAGGACTAATCAATCTCTAGAACAATATTTAAGGTGTTTTATCTCTGACTGTCAATATGATTGGGTCTCATTCATTCCCCTCGCCGAATTTTCCCTCAATAACCGGGTCAGTAACTCGTCAGGGGTCTCCCCCTTTTTCTGTAATTTTGGGTTTAATCCACGGTTCTCCTCCGTTTCACCTGGTAGTTCCAACAATCCCGAGGTAGAGGTCGTTCATAGGGAACTGTGCACAGTCTGGGCCCAGGTTCAGAAGAACCTAGAGGCGTCCCAGAGCGTACAAAAAACTCAGGCTGATAGAAGACGTTCTGCTAACCCCTTGTTTATGGTCAGGGATCTGGTGTGGTTATCGTCTAGGAACTTGCGCCTTAAGGTCCCGTCCAAGAAATTTGCTCCCCGGTTTATTGGGCCGTATAAGGTCATTGAAGTCCTCAATCCTGTCTCCTTCCGACTGGAGTTGCCCCCATCTTTTCGAATACACGACGTGTTTCATGCCTCCCTCCTTAAACGCTGCTCCCCGTCCTTGGCTCCCTCGTGGAGACCTCCTGTTCCCGTTCTCACCCCTGAGGGGGTGGAATTCGAGGTGGCCAAGATTGTGGACAGCAAGATGGTCCAAGGCTCCCTCCAGTACCTGGTCCATTGGAGAGGATACGGGCCTGAGGAGAGGACTTGGGTACCCGCCCGGGATGTTCACGCTGGGGTATTGGTCAGGAAGTTCCACCTTTGTTTCCCCAATAAACCAGGTCCACTTAGAAAGGGTCCGGTGGCCCCTCATAAAAGGGGGGGTACTGTAAAGGATCTGCCAGGCACAGCGGTGTTAACGCCCATAGGTAATCAGTCGGCACCTGAGTCTATGCCTCTGAGACTGACTCCAGCTTCCACCACTCAGGCTGGCAGGCTTAGGAGTGGGAGAGCCTATCGCAGCCTGGCCAGACTCAGCTAGCTCCCGCCCTCTGTCTATTTATACCTGCCTTTCCTGTTCCTCCAGTGCTTGTGATTCTTCTCGTGTGGTTTCCTGGCCCAGCTACAGCTCCTGACTATTTGAGCCAGCTCCATACTGACCCTGGCTTACTGACTACTCTTCTGCTCTGCGTTTGGTACCTCGTACACTCCTGGTTTGACTCGGCTCATTCACCTCTCTTGTTGCTCACGGTGTTGCCGTGGGCAACTGCCCCATTTCCCTTAGCTTTGTGTGCCCTTGTCTGTTTGTCTCGTGCACTTACTGAGCGTAGGGACCGCCGCCCAGTTGTACCCCGTCGCTTAGGGTGGGTCATTGCAAGTAGGCAGGGACAGAGTGGCGGGTAGATTAGGGCTCACTTGTCCGTTTCCCTACCCCTATCATTACAGAATGACACAAATTTTGATTTTCACAAAGTTTGCTGCTTCAGTTTTAATAGTGGCAATTTGCATTAACTCTAGAATATTATGGAGAGTGATCAGATGAATTGCAATTAATTGCAAAATCATTCTTTGCCATGAAAATTAACTTAATCGCAAAAAAAACCTGTTTCTACTGCATTACAGCCCTGCCACAAAATGACCTGCTAACATAATTTCAGTGATCTTCTCGTTAGCTCAGGACAAAGTGTTAACGAGGACAAGGCAGCTGATATCACTCTGTCATGCTGATGGAGTTATAATAGCAGACTGGTTAATTTAAAAGGGGGATGGTGCTTAAAATCGTTGTCTTCTTCTGTTAACCATGGTTCCCTACAAGGAAGCACGTGCAGTCATCATTGCTTTGCATCAAAAGGGCTTTACAGGCAATAAAATTGCTGCTTGTAAGATTAACCATAAATCAACTATTTATCACATTTAAAACATTTACATTTTGGGTCCATGGCCAGGAAACTCCCCAGATCTCAATCCCATTGAGAACCTGTGGTAAATCCTCAAAACGCGGATGGACAAAGAAAAACACAGAAATTGTGATAATCTTCAAGCACTAAGAAAGCAAGAATGGGTTGCCATCAGTCAGGATTTGGCCCAGAAGCTGATATCCAGCATGCTAGGGCAAATTGCAGAAGTCTTGAAAAAGAAGGGTCAACACCGTAAATATTGAGTCTTTGAATAATCTTGATGTACTGTATTTTTCGGACTATAAAAATAAATCTTGATAAAAAGTCCCTGCGTCTTATAGTCAGCAGTCAAGGGACCCGGCTGCGCCGGGCCCCCAGACCACTTCCTTGCTAAACCCCTCCCCAACCCATTATGTGTTGGCACTTCATGGAGCGGGGAGGGGATGATGTTTGGAGTGGAGCCCGCTACATACACTGCAGGTGTCAGCTGTGTTTTACAGCTGACACGCTGCTCTAACTACGGCATTTATAAGGGTTGTCCCATTAAGGACATTTATGACATATCCACAGGATATGCACGCTGTCAAGCCAGGCAAACCCACTCTGGCAAAATGCGAATTCCAAGAGAAGTAGTAGGACAACAGCACACGTCTCCAAATCTTCAAAAAGGTTTTATTGTCAAAACATCTTACGGCAAACCTTTTTGAAGATTTAGAGACGTGTGCTATTGTCCTACTACTTCTCTTAATATCCACAGGATATGTCATAAATGTCAGATAGATGTGGGTCCCACCTCTGGGAATTGCACCTATCTTTAGAACGGGGTCCCCTAAGCCCCGTTCTATCTTACTCACTGAGCTACGCTGTTTCCATAATTCCAGTAGAACTGAATAGTAGTTACGGAAAAAGCGTACCTCGCATGCCGGGCTGCATCTGTAACTGCCATTCACTACTGTGGGAGTTACGGAAACAGCGTAGCTCAGTGAGTTATGCTGTTTCTGTAACTTATCCATGTATTGCAGTGTATTGTACCAGCGATCTAACGATCACTGGTTCACGTCCCCTAGGGGAACTAATAAAATGTGCAAAAAAAAAAGTTAGATACATTTTAATCCTTTTCCCATTTTTCCTCAAGCACAATGTAAAAAAAAAAAAAGAAAAAAAATTGGTATCGCTGCATCCGTATAAGTCTGAACCATATAGCAGTATTTGACTCGCATGGTGAATGGCATAAAAAAAAAAATAATAAAACCCTAGAATCGTTGTTTTTTTGTCACTTTAGCGCTAAAAAAATTAAATAAAAAGTGTTAAAAAAATTGGACGTACCAAAAAATGGTGACAATAAAAACTACAGCTCGTCCCGCAAAAAATAAGCCCTCACACCGCTCAAATGATGAAAAAATATAAACATTATGGATCTCAGAATGTGGTGAAACAGAACAAATTTTTTTTAACAAATAGTTTTTTATTTGTAAAAGTAATAAAATATGAATTTTTTCCTATTTTCTGTTGTCTAAAACCTGGGTGCATCTTATATGCAGGTGCGTTTTATAGTCAAAAAAAATATGGTATTTGACAATAAAACTTTAAAAACGTATGAAATGCTTATACAGTAATTGTACTTCAATATACCATAGAAAAATCTGACTTAAAAGGTCTAAAAACACTGAAGCCGCAAACTTTGTGAAAAACAAAATTTGTGTCAGTTTCAAAACTTTTGGGCAGGACTGTAAAAAGCCTCATAAAAAGAAATACATCTGTAATAAAACGTTTATAATGCAATAAAGAAACATTTGTATTGTGCCTTTGTATAATTATGAATACATATTGCATTGTTATTGAGTAGTAATAACAACTCTTAAAGCGTACCTCCGGTTATAAAAGAAAAATGATTACAGTGCAGGAGTTTGCAATATATAGTTTTTTTAAATCATTGGGTTAGGGTAGATTGAGGTAAAACTTTAGCACAGACTGGCCACGGGCTGCACACTATATAGCCAGAGCGTTCTGCTCTGCCTCCTAAGCAGGGCCGATTTTAGACAAAGTGTGGTCCTGGGCAAGGTTAAAAGTGGGGCCCCAAATGCCTAATTATTGTATCAATAATGCAGTCATTTCAGAAGGCGGTGTACAGAGAACTGCATCCCTGATTTCTAGCATGTCTAAGAGTGCTGCAAACCCCAAAGCATATATCCCCCCTTTCACACCAAAAAAAAAATCTATATATACACTACCGTTCAAAAGTTTAGGGTCACTTAGAAATTTACTTATTTTTGAAAGAAAAGCAGTTTTTTTCAATGAAGATAACATTAAATTAATCAGGAATACACTCTATACATTGTTAATATGCTAAATGACTATGCTAGCTGCAAACGTCTGGTTTTTAATGCAATATCTACGTAGGTGTATAGAGGCCCATTTCCAGCAACCATCACTCCAGTGTTCTAATGGTACATTGTGTTTGCAAACTGTGTTAGAAGGCTAATGGATGATTAGAAAACACTTGAAAACCCTTGTGCAATTATGTTAGCACCGCTGTAAACAGTTTTGCTGTTTAGAAGAGCTATAAAACTGACCTTCCTTTGAGCTAGTTGAGAATCTGGAGCATTACATTTGTGGGTTCGATTAAACTCTCAAAATGGCTAGAAAAAGAGAGCTTTCATGTGAAACTCGACAGTCTATTCTTCTTCTTAGAAATGATGGCTATTCCATGCGAGAAATTGCCAAGAAACTGAAGATTTCCTACAACGGTGTGTACTACTCCCTTCAGAGGACAGCACACACAGGCTCTAACCAGAGTAGAAAGAGAAGTGGGAGGCCCCGCTGCAGAACTGAGCAACAGGACAAGTACATTAGAGTCTCTAGTTTGAGAAATAGACGCCTCACAGGTCCTCAACTGGCAGCTTCATTAAATAGTACCCGCAAAACGCCAGTGTCAACGTCTACAGTGAAGAGACGACTCCGGGATGCTGGCCTTCAGGGCAGAGTGGCAAAGAAAAAGCCATATCTGAGACTGGCTAATAAAAGGAAAAGATTAATATGGGCAAAAGTACACAGACATTGGACAGAGGAAGATTGGGAAAAAGTGTTATGGACAGACAAATCGAAGTTTGAGGTGTTTGGATCACACAGAAGAACATTTGTGAGACGCAGAACAACTGAAAAGATGCTGGAAGAGTGCCTGACGCCATCTGTCAAGCATGGTGGACGTAATGTGATGGTCTGGGGTTGCTTTGGTGCTGGTAAAGTGGGAGATTTGTACAAGGTAAAAGGGATTTTGAATAAGGAAGGTTATCACTCCATTTTGCAACGCCATGCCATACCCTGTGGACAGCGCTTGATTGGAGCCAATTTCATCCTACAACAGGACAATGACCCAAAGCACACCTCCAAATTATGCAAGAACTATTTAGGGAAGAAGCAGGCAGCTGGTATTCTATCTGTAATGGAGTGGCCAGCGCAGTCACCAGATCTCAACCCCATAGAGCTGTTGTGGGAGCAGCTTGACCGTATGGTACGCAAGAAGTGCCCATCAAGCCAATCCAACTTGTGGGAGGGCCTTCTGGAAGCATGGGGTGAAATTTCTCCCGATTACCTCAGCAAATTAACAGCTAGAATGCCAAAGGTCTGCAATGCTGTAATTGCTGCAAATGGAGCATTCTTTGACGAAAGCAAAGTTTGAAGGAGAAAATTATTATTTGAAATAAAAATCATTATTTCTAACCTTGTCAATGTCTTGACTATATTTTCTAGTCATTTTGCAACTCATTTGATAAATATAAGTGTGAGTTTTCATGGAAAACACAAAATTGTCTGGGTGACCCCAAACTTTTGAACGGTAGTGTATATACAGTTATTAAATCATACCACTATACCAGATTGAATATTACCTGCATACTGTTACTGAACACAACTTACTATTATAAGACCAATATTACCAATAATAATACATTATATGGTCTTAATAATACCACCTTACCATAACCACATAGTAACTGAATTATATCCCCATACTGTTACCGAATAAAAAACTATACAAAGACCAATATTACCACCATATAGTGACCATAAAGTGGTAGATGTCAGTTATACACAGGAGCTCTGCAGACTATATAAGTGATTACAGTACAGTTATATTTAGTGACTCACAGGTGATGTTTTCTCTGGTTAGAGTCATTCACGTTCGCTTTTTTTCTCCATCTGGCCCAGACCACTGTGACGACTTATTCCAGCCACGACTCGTCTCTGCAAAATTTGACACACAGACACAAACTCATAATCCACAGTGCCCCATATGGTAATAATGATACCTTAATGCTGAACACAATAAAAGTGCCACATCAGTAACTGTGTCCTCTTTGTGCACCCACACAGTGATAATACCCTCTATGTGCCCCCCGTAGATAGTGCCACAGTGCCAAGGTAGATAGCGCCACAGCGTCCCCTGTAGATAGCGCCACACACAGTCCCTGTAGTTAGTGCCACACACAGCCCCCTATAGATAGTGCTACACACAGCCCCCTATAGATAGTGTCACATACAGCGCCCGTTGTAGAAAGTGCCTTACAGCCCCCCTTGTAAATAGTGCCATACAGCCTCCCCTTGTAGATAGGGCCACCCAGCCCCTTTTGTAGATAGTGCTACACAGCCCCCCTCTTGTAGATAGTACCACACAGACCCCCTCTTGTAGATAGTGCCACACAACTCCCCTTCTTGTAGATAGTACCACACAGTCCCCCCTTGTAGATAGTGCCACACAGTGTCCTTCTTGTAAATAATGCCACACCCCCCTCTTGTGGTTAGTGCCACACAGCCCCCATTGTATAGTGTCAAACAGCCCTCCCATTGTAGATAGTGCCACACACCTCCTCTTGTAGATAGTGCCACACAGCCCCCCTCTTGTTGATAGTGCCACACAGCTCCCCTATTGTAGATAGTGCCACACAGCTCCCCTTTTAGATAGTGCCACACAGCCCCCATTGTACATAGTGCCACACAGCCCCCCTTGTACATAGTGCCACACAGCCCCCTTGTATATATTGCCACACATCCCCCCTTGTACATAGCGCCACACAGTCATCATCCCCTTGTAGATGGTGTTACACAGCCCCGCAAACAAACAAAAATTGTACTCACCTAGCCCCGTTCTCGCAACGAACGGAGCTGCTCCGCAACCTCGAGACGGGACCCTTGCGTAGGCCAGCATTATCCAGTGATGTCATCATGCTGGCCTGCGAAGGGATTCTGTCCCAGCGTCTTATAGGCCGCAGGCCTAATGTGTCCTGTAGTCTATAGTATTCAATTGTATCTGCGTCCTGAGGACGCAGATACAATTGAATGTGGCATGAGGAGGACCGTGCCGCCTGGCCCATAAATGTTATGTGATGGGCGGCACGGGGGCCCCTCATGCCGCGAGCCCCGTAGCAGCCACTATGGCTCCTATAGTGTCTCCACTGTACAGGGGGCACTGAGAGGATGGGGGCCTTGGGCAATTGCCCAGTTTGTCCCCCCCTAATACCGGCCCTGCTCTTAGGATACCATCTTCAATGCGGGAGCCAGCACCGTAGGATCCTACAGTGTTAGCTCACGTGATGAAGGTATGATCCACGCTGCAGTTTACCAGCAATCTAGCTTAATACAGTAATTTAGAAAAATTGGACTGGAGGTATAAACAAAATATGGGAATTCATTAGCATTATTATACACAAAGGTGCCAGGGTTATACCAGGCTAGAAGGTCAGCATAGTTAGGGACACAAAATGCTCTACGGCAATAGTGTGAGCAGCACAGGGCGCCAGCCGCCACACGGCAAGAGGGGCGCCAGCGGGTGTGTGTATCCCCGCGCCGTTGCAACTACCAGCGGGGATACACACACTAAGGCCTCATGCACACGACCGTATTTTTTCCCACCCGTAAATACTGGCGTAAATACGGGTCCGGTGTCACACGTATTCCACCCGTTTTGCACCAGTATTTACGAACCCGTGCCCGTAAATATGGGTCCGGTGTCACACGTATTCCACCCGTATTTACGAGCACGTTTTTGGCGGAAAAATAGCACTGCACTAATCGGCAGCCCCTTCTCTCTATCAGTGCAGGATAGAGAGAAGGGACAGCCTTTTCTGTAATAAAAGTTAAAGAAATTCATACTTACCGGCCGTTGTCTTGGTGACGCGTCCCTCTCTTCACATCCAGCCCGACATCCCTGGATGACGTGGCAGTCCATGTGACCGCTGCAGCCTGTGATTGACCTGTGATTGGCTGCAGCGGTCACATGGCCTGAAACGTCATCCAGGACTTCGGGCCGGATGTCGAGAGGGACGCGTCACCAAGGCAACGGGCGGGAGACCGGACTGGAGGAAGCAGGAAGTTGTCGGTAAGTATGAACGTCTTTTATTTTTATTTTTTACAGGTTTATACTGATCGGTAGTCACTGTCCAGGGTGCTGAAAGAGTTACTGCCGATCAGTTAACTCTTTCAGCTCCCTGGACAGTGACTATTTACTGACGTCGCTTAGCAACGCTGCTGTAATGACGGGTGCACACATGTAGCCACCCGTTATTACGAGAGCTCCATAGACTTCTATGGACTGTCCGTGCCGTTATTACGGCCTGAAATAGGACATGTTCTATCTTTTTCAACGGCACGGGCACCTTCCCGTGAGAAAACGGGAAGGCACCCGTCGCCAATAGAAGTCTATAAGCCCGTTATTACGGGTCGTGATTACGACCCGTAATAACGGGCGTTTTTACGGTCGTGTGCATGAGGCCTAACTGCAGTCGCCTTTCCACCCGGGCGCTTCTTCACTTAGTGGCCGTCGCTACCGCTGTAGATATCTCCCTGCTCTGCTGACTACTAGTGCCATTGTAGCTACCCGAAGGAGCGGAATCCCCGTGTGGCCGGGGATTCCGCTCCTGGAGCGCTGCTTGATGTTTCTGTCCATATATGGGCAGTGACATCAAGCAGCGCTCCAGGAGCGGAATACCCGGCCACACAGGGATTCCGCTCCTTCAGGGAGCTACAGTGGCGCTATCTACAGGGGGGGTACTATAGCAGAGCAGGGAGGTATCTCCCTGCTCTGCTGTCTACTAGCGCCACTGTAGCTCTCTGAAGGAACGGAATCCCCGTGTGACCGGGGATTCCGCTCCTGGAGTGCTGCTTGATGTCACTGTCCATATATGGACAGAAACATCAAGCAGCTTGATGTTTCTGTCCATATATGGACAGAGGCATCAAGCAGCGCTCCAGGAGTGGAATCCCCGGTGATTCCGCTCCTTCAGGGAGCTACAGTGGCGCTATCTATACTGGAAGGGGGTGGGGTTGCTATCTACAGGGGGGCACTATAGCAGAGCAGGGAGGTATCTCCCTGCTCTGCTGTCTACTAGCGCCACTGTAGCTCACTGAAGGAGCGGAATCCCCGTTTGGCCGGGGATTCCGCTCCTGGAGAGCTGTTTGATGTTTCTGTCCATATATGGACAGTGACATCAGGGGAAACTCCTGAAGCGGAATCCCCGGTCACAGCATTGCAGACTCTATGACCGGGGATTCCACTCCAGGAGAAGCCAATGACGTCATGGACACAGACGGGATTCCGCTTCAGGAGTTTTCCCTGATGTCACTGTCCATATATGGACAGAGGCATCAAGCAGCGCTCCAGGAGCGGAATCCCCCGGCCACACGGGGATTCCGCTCCTTCAGGGAGCTACAGTGGCGTTATCTTTACTGGAAGGGGGGGGTGCTATCTACAGGGGGCTGTGGGCTGTGTGGCACTACCTACAAAGGACAACTGTGCAGGAGCACACAAAATACCCAGCTTTCCCGGGTATCAAAAAAAAGTGTGGAAATAAACTAAGATATAACTTTTATTTAATCTAGCTAAAAGGATTAATCCTTTACTCAGACTAAATAAAAGTTATATCTTAGTTTATTTCCACACATTTGTTTAATAGCTGGGAAAGCTGGGTATTTTGTGTGCTCCTGCACAGTTGTCCTTTTTTGAATGTCTATTGCCCGCCAGCTATCAGGGTAATTTCGTAGTCCTTGCACTACCTACAAGGGGGTTGTGGGCAGTGTGGCACTACCTACCAGGGGGCTGTGGGCTGTGTGGCACTACCAACCAGGGGGCAGTGGGCTGTGTGGCACTACCAACCAGGGGGCAGTGGGCTGTGTGGCACTACCAACCAGGGGGCTGTGGGCTGTGTGGCACTACCAACCAGGGGGCTTTGGGGCACTACCAATAAGGGGGCTGTAGGGCACTACCAACCAGGGGGCTGTGGGGCACTACCAACCAGGGGGCTGTGGGGCACTACCAACCAGGGGGCTGTGGGGCACTACCAACCAGGGGCTGTGGGCTGTGTGGCACTCCCTACCACGGGTCTTTGCGGCACTCCCTACAGGTGGCTGTGCGGCACTGCCTACAGGGGGCTGTGCAACACTCCCTACAGGGGGCTGTGCGACACTCCCTACAGGGGGCTGTGCGGCACTCCCTACAGGGGGCTGTGCGGCTCTCCCTACAGGAGGCTGTTTGGCCCTCCCTACAGGGGGCTGTGCGGCCCTCCCTACAGGGGGCTGTGCGGCCCACTCTACAGTGGGCTGTGTGGCGCTATCTACAAGGGGGCTGTGTGGCGCTATCTACAAGGGGGCTGTGTGGCGCTATCTACAATGGGGCTATGTGGCGCTACCTACAAGGGGGCTGTGTGGCGCTACCTACAAGGGGGCTGCCTGGCGCTACCTACAAGGGGGCTGTCTGGTGCTACCCACAAGGGGGCTGTGTGGCGCTACCCACAAGGGGCTGTGTGGCGCTACCTACAAGGGGGCTGTCTGCCGCTACCTACAAGGGGCTGTGTGGCGCTACCCACAAGGGGCTGTGTGGCGCTACCTACAAGGGGCTGTGTGGCACTACCTACAGGGGGAATCTGTGAGGGGGGGCTGATGGTCATTTTACTGTGAGTGGTGGGCTGATGGTCATTTTACTGTAAGTGGGGGGTTGATGGTCATTTTACTGTGAGTGGGGGGCTGATGGTCTTCAAGTGGTTTCCACCTCTGACCTCCAATTGAAATTAATAGGAGGCAGAAAATACCTGTGGTGCCCGTTTGGAGCGTTTTTTTCCAGCGTCTTTTGCATTCGCTTCAACAGCTTAAGAAAAAACAAAAAAAAGGTCACCCAACGCTTTCAGTTGCTGAAGGAATTTTGAGGCAGATTTTTTTTGCCTTACAAAAAACGTGTGTGAACATCCCCTACAAGTGTAGTGCTTGTTCTTAGCCGTTTTCTGTCTTTCTCAAAACAATTTTTGGTAGGGGGGCCCTGTGGAAATTTTGTTTTTCCAGTGCTGCCTCGAGTCCGAAAAGGTTGGGAAATTCTGTACTAGGCTACAGGGTCCCGTCATGGAGCAGCTCAGTTCGTCATGGGAAAGGGGCCTAGGTGAGTACAATTTTTGTTTTTGTTTGGGGGCACTGTCTACAAGGGGGAGGTGCGGGGACTGTATGGCACGATCTACAAGGGGGAGGTGGGGGACTGTATGGCACTGTCTACAAGGGTGAGGTGGGCGGCTGTATGGCACGATCTACAAAAAGGAGGTGGGGAATTTTGGCACTGTCTACAAGGAGGCTGTATGGCAAAATCTACAGGGGGGCACTATACTGTGTGGGGGCCACTAAGCGGAATTATACTGTGTAGGGGTACTACAGATGGCATAATACTGTGGGCACAATTAGAGGACAAAATACTGTGTCCTTGAAGGGGTTGTAATATATTATATTATTAAATATTATTATTATACTGTATGGGGGCACTAAAGGGGCATTATAATTGTTTTATGGGGCATTTTTTTTTAACGATGGGGTGGGGCGCAGAAAGATCATTTCGCACAGGGCGCCATCTATCCTAGGGCCGGCCCTGGTGAGCAGTCAGCTTAAACAGTGCGTGTGGTGATGATGATAATAGTGGCTTAGCTTTAATTGAGGGTGAGGCTAGTGGGATAATGAATATGTACATAAAGTTAGTATTTTAAATAGCATTTCTTGTAACCATGAATTGTAAGCATAAAGTAGTGACCTACCCTGAGTTTTCAGAGATCAACAATATATACACATTCTAAGTAGTGGTGGGCCAGGCAGTCTCATCTATGGCACATGTAAAACGCTTCAGAAAATTCTGCATTGTTAGGCCTAGTTCACAAGGAGTTTTTTACGCTGTTTTTGACATGGAAACCACGTCGGAACCGCACCAAAAAACATCCAAAACCGCCTCCCATTGATTTCAATAGGAAGCGATGGCGTTTTTTTCCTGCGAGCGGAAAAATTGCTCTCGGGAAAAAAAAGCGACATTCTCTTTTCTTCCCGCGTTTCCGTCTCTGATCTCTCATTGTAAAGGGAGGTAGAGAAAGCGGTTTTCGCAAGGTTTTTTGCACTTAATGACCACGGCCAAAAAAGGCAGCAAAAAAACGTCCCAAAAAAAGTGCCTGCAAAAAACTCAGTCTGACCTAGGCCTTACACAGTTTGGCCAAAGCTTTAGGCTGGGTTCCCACGGGTCGGATACGCTGTATGGTGCAGATTTTCGGGGGAAATGAGCAGTGTTCGTTGTCATAGCGACGTTGTCCATTCAGTCCGGCCTCCTGGGATGACACTGCAGCCTATGTGACTGCTGCAGCATTTCCATAGAATAAATAGTCATCCCAGGAGGCCGGGCTGCACTCAGAACAGAGGAACACGTTGCTATGAGAACGCCCGGGGGTTAGTATTTTTAATTAAAATAGGTATTTTTTCTTTCAGATTTTCGATTTTTGCGGTGGAATTGCAACTTTCCAAAATTGCAACATATGTTATTTTTTGTCTGTTTTAACTCCCCATTGAATTCAATGGGGAAAACACACAACAAAAGAGCAACGCATTCCACATTTATTCAAATCCCATCCACTTTGCTGTGGGATTTCAACATAGAATTCTGTTGCATAAATACCGCAGCGTTTACGCTACGTCGGAACCCAGCCTTACTGCGATTGGTGACAGCATTTACAGTTCTATTTCCATGTCCCATTTTAGCCACATTGAAGTCAATGGGGAGAGGTCATCAAAAAGAACTAGAAAAATGACACATGGACACGTGCGATAAGCAAAAGTACGATAAGCAAAATATTATTTTTTATTTTTTTTTTACAATAATCCTAGAGATTCCGTACATTCATTTTTTTTTTTTATGGATAATGTCAGTCCAAATACTAGCTACTTATCAAATGAGCAGATGTAGCTCAAAGCACTTGTAGCACTGTTCACTATTGTTGAGACTAGCTTACCTGTAGGGACTTAAGGCCTCCTTCACATAAACTTTTTCCAGCGTTTTAAAACACTTGTAAAAACGCCATGCGTTTCATGCATTTTTGGCATCGTCTTTTATTTATTGTCATTTTGTACATGCATTTTTTCTGGTGATTTTTGAAGTCCTGAGAAAGGCCAGAAAAATGTAAAATGTATAGAGTATGCTGTGTTTTGAAAAAAAAACACCTGTTATCCCAAAAACACTACAAAATGCCTTAAAAAAACACCACAAACGAGAACTCTGTACATGTAGGCTTTCTCATATTTTACCATAGACTCTAACGTAAAATCTGGCTGCAGTGTTTATGTACAAAAAAAAGTGCAAAAGAAAAAAAGAATGCGACAAAAAAAGCAGACAAAAACGGTGTGTGTGTGTGTGTGTGCGTGTGTGTGCGTGTGTGTGTGTGTGTGTGTGTGTGTGTGTGTGTGTGTGTGTGTGTGTGTGTGTGTGTAAATCTAGCCCAAAGTATATATACCAGAAGAAAATAAAAAACACCTTTAATGTACATTAAGAATATGAAAGTTTTTTTTTAACATCTTGCTTCTATTCTGAGACATCATCTCATGAAGTTACAGGCCGAAAGCCTGATCCTCCACTACTGAGATACAACATTTCCTGTTCTGATAAATGTCAGTTGGCATGGTGACCTTGTGTGGACATCAAATATATCAATGTCTTCAAACATACACACATAAACATAACTGACACTATTCCAGCCAGATACGATAGAGATATTGTTGTATTA
This sequence comes from Rhinoderma darwinii, assembly GCF_050947455.1. Classification (NCBI taxonomy): domain Eukaryota; kingdom Metazoa; phylum Chordata; class Amphibia; order Anura; family Rhinodermatidae; genus Rhinoderma; species Rhinoderma darwinii. The sequence continues at coordinate 133,397,580 of NC_134687.1, read as the reverse complement.
AGTCATTTGGATCCGTACAATGGTCAACATTTACAAAGCAGTTAACGCCCAAAAAAGTTGCAAACAGTGACATGCAACAAATTAGCGGCAACATTTATCACTGGAAAGCGACAAGAAAAGTGGGTGTGGTCTCCGGAGAGACATACACTATACGGACAAAAGTATTGGGCCACCTACACGTTACACCTACAGGAGCTTTTATAACATCTATTCTAAACCCATAGGCATTAATATGGAGTTACTCACCATTTGCAGCTATAACAACTTCCACTCATCTGGGAAGGCTTTCTACAAGATTGTGGAGAGTGTCTGTGAGAATTTTGTCCCATTCATCCAGAAGACCATTTGTGACGTCAGACACTGATGTTGGAGGAGAGGGCCTGGATCGCAATTTCCGTTCTTGTTCATCCCGAAGGTTTTTAATAGTGTAGAGGTCAAGGCTCCATGCCGGCCAGTCACGTTCTTCCACGCCAAATTCACCCAACCATATCTTCCTGGATCTTGCTTTGTGCACTGGGGCACAGTAATGCTGGAACAGAAAAGGGCCTTCCCCAAACCATTCTCACAAAGATAAAAGCATAGGATAGTCTAAAATGTCTTGGTATGCTGAAGCATTAAGATTTCCTCTCAATATAACTAAGGGGCCTTGGCCAAGCCCTGAAAAACAACCCCATAGCATTATCCCTTGTTCTCTAAACTTGACAGTTGGCACAATGCAGTCAGGCAGGTAACGTTCTCCTGCCATTCACTAAATCCAGGCTCGTCCATCAGACTGCCAGATAGAGAAGGGTGGTTCGGCACTCCACAGAACACATTTCCACTGCTTCAGAGCCCAGTGGCCACATGTTTTACACCACTCCATCCGACGCTTGGCATTGTGTTTGGTAATGTAAGGCTGCTTGGCCATGGAAACCCATGCAATGAAGCTCCCGGCGCACAGATTTGTGCTGATGTTAATGCCAGAGGAGGTTTGTAACTTTGCAGTTATTGAGTCAGCCCGAGACAGTTGATCATGGAATATCTAAGAGGGAAGAAATTTCATGAACTGACTTGTTGCAACGGTGGCATCCTATAACAGTACCTCGCTGGAATTCAGTGAGCTCTTTAGTATGACCCATTCTTTCACAAATATTTGTAAAGGCGACTGCATAGCTAGGTGCTGGATTTATACACCTGTGGCAATGGAACTGAAGGAAACACCTGAAGTCAATGATTAAGAGTTGTGTCCCAATACTTTAGTCCATGTAGTGTGGTTTAGGCTACATTTATTTGCTAAAAATAGGTAAAAATGGCACAAAATGCACCAAATTTATTAAGGTGTGCACCCTTTAACCCCTTAGTGACCACCAATACGCCTTTTCACGACGGTCACTAAGGGGCCTCACGGCGGCCCTGTCTAAGCCCTGCACGGGTGTCCCATGCAGGCTGGAGCTGGGGCTCGGCTGTCTGATGACAGCAGGGCTCTTGCTCCAACGACCGTGATCGAAGTTTACTTCGTTCACAGCCGTTTAACACGTTAAATGGCACGGTCAATAGCGACCGCAGCATTTAACTTGTTTACAGAGAGAGCTCCCTCTGTCACCCATCGGCGCCCGCAAATGCAATTGCGGGCCTTCGATGTGGTGTCATGGCAGCCGGGGGCCTGATAAAAGCCCCCAGGTCTGCCCTGGGCATATGCCTATTAGGACGTGCTGAGTACAAATAGACATGAATGGAGAGAAGTGTATGACGCTGATTTGTCAACGTCATACACTTGTCTTTACAACGCCCACTTGGTCAAAAGTTAAAAAACGCCCAGTTGGGCATTAAGAAACTAATTAACATAAATCTAAAATTGCTCATGACTTGCTCAAAAATGATTGTTTTTCTAAATAAAAAACACTGTTGTTATCTACATTACAGCGCCAATCAGATTATGTTGGCGATAGGGCCCTTATAATGTGGTTACAGAGCCTCTTTAAAGAAGACCTCCAGTGGAAACCCAACTTTCAATGTCTGCATTCCCCGCCTGACTGTATACCACGCTCTCCACTTCTTTTATGTTTATGGTACTCACTTATTGAACTGCTGCCTTGTCTGTGCTTTAAAAAAGCCTCCATCTTGATTTGTAGATTTCCCCAGCTTTCTCTTCCTCTCTGCTTTGCTATCAATCCCATGATGCTTCAGTACAGCATCACATGACCAGCTGAAGACTATACCATTTCTGCATGCTGGGGGACACTGATTATCATTCTTTCTATATTCTCCTAAATAAGCTGAGAAACAATAAGCATACAGACAGGAAGGTTGTGCTATATTCTTCTACATTATACCTGTGTGACAGGAATCTGTCTATCAGTGGTAGCTAATGATAGAAGTTTCTGTCCCCCCTGTGCAAAACTAGTGTGGTGCAGTAACTGCTGGAGCCTGTGATGGGTGACACATAGCTCTCCATAGATTCAAGTAGAGAAAGCGTGTCACTGAGCCTCATTCACACTGCTGCTAAGAAACCATCCCAGTCTGATATATAGTGATAGAAGCAGCAAGAAAAATAACAGGTGAGAGACTGAGATATGGAATACCATAATGGTACACATGGTAAAATTTAGTTTTGTCCGGAGTGTCCCAATAAATGCAAGAAGCAGTGCCTGGATTTTTCCCAAATGCTACAATGGAGAGGGCTGCACGCAAGCAGTGTACGAAAAATGTGGCTGCCAGGAATCAGTATTCTCCCAATAGATGACACTTTTTCCCGATAGGTGAGGGTCCCAGAGGTGGAATCCACACATATTAGGCATTTATGGCATATTCTATGAATACCCATTTAGTGTGAAATAAAGTCAGTTACGGAACTTTTTATGAGGTGCAACACTGGCTTTGGGGAAATAAAGCAGATACACAAATTTTAATTGCCCTTCTTCAAAAAAGAAGTGATAGTGACTTTAAAATGGTGACAAGGGACTCAGCCAGTCAGGACCTCCCTCTATTAGTGATAGCAGATACATGCCTCAAAAAGTTTTTCTCTTTCTGGAGGACCAGGCATATCCACTGGAATTAATGGGTAGACTATTGATTCCATAGGGATGCAAGGTAATGCTTAGAGAACCACCCCCCACACAAACAAACACACCCGCCGCCCCTGGACTATCTAATCTATAAATGAAAAGTGGGTTGTCATATAGAAATTTCAGGATAGATAGATAGATAGATAGATAGATAGATAGATAGATAGATAGATAGATAGATAGATAGATAGATAGATAGATAGATAGATAGATAGATAGATAGACATAGATATTCAACATAGGAAAAAAAGAAGCTGTAGGTTTAAATCCACATGCGTCGCATTTTCTGTGGAATATTACTGCAGAAAATCTGCAGAAATCTGTCGGAAAATCCGCAAAACGATTCTGCTCAGAATCTTGCGGATTTTCATGTGGATTTGCTTTCCGCTATAGTAAACCGTGCTCCTGTGTTTTTTGTTCTGCTGATGATTTTGCTGTGGATTTTAATCCACGTCAAAATCCTCAACACTAGATTACTTGCAGATATTTTCTTCCCCATTAAAGTCAATGAGGATAATCCGCAACAAATCAGTGCACAATTGGCAGAAGATCTAATTCTGCACGGAAACTTTTGTAAATCTCATTCACTTGCCTTGTATTGGAATTTTACCTTTATAAAGCCAGAGGTAAAATGCGCAGCACTTTGGCCACGTGTGAATCTTCCATTAAAACGCTATTTTGTCAGGCAAGCCAAATGACTGGTCTTCAGCATAGGAATAAATGACTGGTCTTCAGCATAGGAATAAATGACTGGTCTTCAGTCCGCAATCAATAATATGGCCTGAAATCCGGATGTCTTAAATGATGATTTTGTCATAATTTTACCTTTTGAATTTGAAAAGGTGAAATCTGCTGCAAATGAAAAATACAAAATCCACATTGAAATGCCCTGTACTGTAGTCTTTTTCCCCCGGATTTTAAATCTGCAGCTAATCGGCTGCGTGTGAACATGTCCATCATTTACACCCCATCCAACAATTGCTGCATTGCCTGACTTTTGTTACAATAATACAATGTTTCCTGTGACTATATATATATATATATAAATGGTTATTACAAGCTGGTACTTCTATATAATATGAACTGTAATAATGCTGCATACAGCCCCTCATCTGGACGCATTGTAATGCAGCATCCTCCGGCACAAGTTCTCAGCGCTCTGGTAAACATAGAGTAGTGCCGGGCATGTGGGTGACTCTTCAGAGTTATGATGGGCAGCACTGAGGCTATGTCTACAAATCCCAGCCCCATCCCCACTCTGGTGCCTGGCGTATGTATAGGGGGCCGTGACGTCAGGGGGCGCGGGGTGGCAGCACCTCCTTGTGCTCCACTTAAAAAGAAGCAAAAAGAGGAGCGAAACATGAGAGCACCGAGGAGATGTAAGAGCAACACAGTCACAGGCAGCTGTAGAGGAGAGAGCATTCCAGCACTGTGCCAAACTCCTAGACACATCCCATCCAGCAGCACTAAGTACTGCTCTACCTGCACTCAGGACACCTGGTCTGCTGCTGAGGACTCTTAGTGGACTGTGCAGTGAAGAAAATGCTGATGTTCCAGTGGGTGCTGATTTGGGGAGCTGCTGTGCTGCTGATTCTGGAGTGTGAAGCTAAATATGGGGAGAAGAGTGACTCTGGAACGAGGAGGAGAAGGTGCCTGAATGGGAACCCCCCAAAACGTGTAAAAAAGAGACAGAGGAAGTTACAGAGCCTGGACCTGGGGGGAGCTGGATGTAGAGGACTGTATCCCCGGCTCTCCTGCTGCCCAAAACCTGAGAGCACAGGCATGCATATAGATCCCAAGGTAAGCAGCAAGGGGCACAGATATTGTGAACTGCAGGTTGGCACCACTGTATTTGCAGTGAGCTGGATGGAAGACACGTGTTTAGAGATGGGGGTTGGTGTGTACAGGTGTCTAGCAGTTTTTATTTTACTTATCATATGGTTTCTTTAGCTGTGCATATATGTTTATTTTTTAGCAGTCAAGAAGTAGCATGACCTATAGAATCCCTCTTACCTGCATCCTCTGAATAGATGGATAACCTATTATTAACACGTGGTCACATATATCTGGTTAAAACAACACTGATACAGCAAGAAAATACTGTATTAAAGGTCTGTCACTCAGCTGCAGACATCCTGAGAGTTATAGTTCCACATTCCACAAAAGCTGATCGGAATGAGCCTTATGTTTTCTACCTCACAGCTGTAAGATTTGGTAGAGTCTCCATGTAGATCATTCTTTATGAACATTGCTATCTCATATTGGAGAACTATTGTTTAAGTTTGATCAGATTACCCTAGTCAAAATGAAATTGTTATAGAATATAGTATATCAACCAGCTGGAGCTTTGCTGGGAGTTGTAGTTCTATAGTATTCCCTGCATTCCACAAGAGCTGAGGAGCCACAGGTTGTAGCTCAAGGAGAACCTCCATGTAGATTATGCTTTTAGAACTTTACTATCTGTGCTAACAGCTCTTGACACTAAGAGGCTCCAGAGCATCACATGTGTGAGAAGAAGGCAGGCGCAGTCCATCCAATACCATACACTAACACCATTAAAAAAGTTCTTGCAATATGAGGGCTCATCTACATGCCTAGAACATCGTAGATTTGTCTATAGCTCTTTTTAATCCTACTATACGCGATATGCCTACATTAAAAACATGTATTGGAATTCAGTATAAACTGGCTTGCACACCATTCTTCAAAATGTTGTACAACACTTACAGAAAGTGGCACGTGCTTTGAAACTGCCCCATGTGTGACTACATAAGATCTAGCCTGATATTGGATGTAAATATATATATATAGAGATGGATGGACAGACGGTACCCACTTTTTGCACCTTTACTATTGGAGTTGCTGCTCATTTTTTGGTTCCCAGATAGATAGATAGATAGATAGATAGATAGATAGATAGATAGATAGATAGATAGATAGATAGATAGATGGATATAAGTGACCTTCATAAATATTGCAGCTGCTTTATAAAAACAAATCTGAGTAAAATGTTGGTGGTAAGGTCCTAGGATATAAGATTTGTATGGTTGATACATGTGCCCGTATGAGTAAGGTATTGCCCATTCAGAAAAACACACAGATATGACACCCTAAATGAAACCACATCACATCTGGTTTGGTCCCAGTTTATAGCCAGTAGTACAAAAGATTGTGATGAGACTAAAGAAAAGTTACATTTTAATGTAAAGGTAGTACTTGCTGCCCATTGTCCTCTTGGTTTAGGATACATCAGACTAGTGACATCATTTTATGGCTTGTCGTGCCTTTGCAGGTTACTAAAGGTGCCTCTAGGATCTTGTCTCATAAGCTTGTGAGCGATCTCACTATCCCTCCGTCTATCTCCCCCAATGTAATGTCTGCGTTTAGAGTATTTGTATATAAGGGGTTAACAGTAAGGTGGTATGTGTAAGTTTGTATACACATGTCTTTAGTGTTTGTGTTACCATCTGTGTACCTTTTAATGATGTTTATAAGTTGGAGGGAAAGGATGTATGCATTTATTTACAGTAAATATACCCTGCATATGTTTACATTAAATGTATACTATGTATCCACACACAGAGAATAAGTTGTATTAGAGTGTAAATAGGATTTATCTACATATAGGTAAGCAGAGTTGTGTTTATACACAGAGTGGGTGGCAATTTACATGTGTTAGAATAAATTCTATAAAAAGTGTAGGCACATGTTTTCAGATTCTTGTATATGTTTGTCTATTTAGCCATAAATAGGAGTGTGAAAATGGGCCATGCTCCTCGACTGTATATGTATATAGTATGTGTTTAGAAAGACTAGTGTTCACATTCACAAAAATGTTCTTGATACATTATGTCAACATTAAGTAAATACTGTCACTGAGAAATAAACCAACGTGTGAATGGTGGTGTTACCAGGACTGGACATTGGCGTATAAATGAGATGGTTGTTTTTCGTTTTGTTGTTGCTATAGCGATTACCTCAGATGCTCAGGCATTGTACCTCCGCTACAACTTACCCATACCATGGACAGAGACATCCTTGCAAACAAGCCTCATGTTACAGACCACACAGAAAAGATCTCACTTCATGCCAGATTTTGAAGTAGAAAATAGATGCTGGAGTAGATGTTTATCTTGACACGTTCATAACTTCCGACACCTTCTGCAAAGTTTGTGAGATCTTGGCTGTCTGAAGTCTCAAATGCAATGAGTGATCATTGATATCTCATGTCTAAAATACATTTATTTCCAACAATTTTCCATGTTTTTGCTTGAATTTTATGTGCTGATGATATGATCACATATTGTCTATAACATCTAGAGGTTCTTGTTGAGTCTTCTGGAGCAAATGTGGTATCTTGACTTATACTGAACTAAAAGCAGGTTGTGGCACTAATGTATTCAGTGTGCTATTACTTCTACCAGCTTTCTCCTCTATCCAGGTCATTGTTGTGGTGTACGTTGTACAACAGTTGAAGAGTCACATGGTGCCTAGAGCTGACCTTAGGTCTGTTGGATAGTGATATCATAGAGCTTAATTGTGACTCCTTTATTGGCTTTAGTGAGCTGCGTTGGAAAGCAAAGTGCTTGTGATCTGGGGTATATTGTCTTTTCCATAAAATTACTATGTGGTCCTACTACAGAATTAGGAAGATAAAAAATGAAATCGTTCCACTGTATCTTTACACAGTATTCATTTTGGTTGAGAATAAAATAGAATTATTAGACTAGATGGAGAATCCTCGCCTGACTCGTCTGTCAACAGTACTACAATGGTACATGTGCCCTTGACCAACAGGTTGCAAATATTGAAATAACTGATTTTAGAGATTTTTGGGTGATAAGATTTTGAAAGTGATGAAGTGTCTTCGTCAGGCTTTAAAAACATTTTTAATCGGTTTATGACTGGACAATAGAGGACGACTCGTGAATGGTGAATGTGTTAAATGTTCCCTTTGTATTGTGCATTTATCTGCAATGGTGTTAATGAATCATTGAATTAAGAATCAGTGCACGTGAAATAAAGCATCAGGTGTCCCTTTTTCCTTACCCTGGTTTTTGTTTCATTAAAAATTCTTCAGTGGCAAGTATGTTGTTGTCAAGGCCTGAGAGACTCTTGGAAAACTTGTGTTTCAGCCTTTCTGGCCCAAGCACAGTAAAGAAAAATGGCCATTGCTGAATCGAATTTTTATGCTTAGTTCACGGTAGATTTCATTCTATTCTCATGTAAACAGCTTCTACGAATCAACATATGTGTCTGGGTGGTATCTTTCACTTTGTTTTGTAACAAAAAGCCATATTGCATCATTTAATTTGCTCAAGTCATGCAAATAGAACAAAATCAATAGGACAAAAAGGGGTCGACTTCTCCTCCTCCTCACTAAACTGCTGCCCACACACAGAGTCTTGTTGCTTATGGCAAAAGAATAACAACACCATTGTGTTTGTTACTTGGTTCACTAATGGGTGAAACTGGAGAACATCATTCTCCTTCAGCCCCTGCGCTCTGTCCAAATGTTCTTGCCTTTTCAGGGAGAAATTGGGCCAGGCCCCTTTTCTTATCCCAGATGAGTGAGAACTGTCTTGCTGCAGGTTTCAGTGTCAGATCGTCCATTATTCTCCAGTGACCAGGAGCAATTTATGATTCCAGGCATGGGTAAAGCTCCATGTTTATAGTGTTCCTGGACTACTGAGGTTAGGCTGTGATTTAAATGTACTGCAAACAGATGGTTTTAAGCATGTGTAGATTCATACTCTAATCCTTTATTTTTTTGCTACATTGTAGCTTAGAATTCTTTTGTATTCTCTGTGTTTCTACAAAAATCAATAGGCCTTTAGAATTTTTTGGGAGGTTAGTCAATAAAGTATATAATTGATAAATAGTCCAAGAAGGTGATTGGGCCCAATTATCCTTAAAAGTCCTCAGTGACATAGATAAATACAAGCTGGATAACTAGTTGTGTTGACTCACCATTGGTACGTAGGTCTAGTTCAGCTAAGTAGAGTACCAAGGCTTTGGTAGGGTATCCTTTTATTGACACCCCATTTCTAGGTTAGATAAGGTAGTATTAAGTAGTATAACGTACTACTGATGGTAGTATTGGACAAACCAAACCTGATTATTGGTTCACCTAAGGCCTAGCATTAGCTTGACAGACTCACAGCCAAGCCTGTCAATAGTTGTTGTTTGGATATGGTTCCTAAGTGTGTTCTTTTAAAGTCATCTGTTTGCTTTAGCTCTTTAGAGACAAAAGCTTTTTGTCAGTCTCATGACTAAACAAACAACGTCTCCAAGACTCTTTTGTTAAAGCCACCAGGGTATTATTATTTATTTACCTAATCACTTAAAATTGAATTTGAACCCCTTAATAATACAGTTCAGGTTCACAGAATAATATATTCATAAGAAAAAGACATTTAGGGGACACAAAAATTTATTGGATCAAAATTTTTAAGGTGGTCAATGAACTATGTTTCATAATTTTGCTAACAAACATAAACTTTTGTCAAGAAACATGACTGAAGAAAGATCAAAGTACTTGTCTGTAATTCAGTCACTTTCTCCAGATGTTGATTATGGTCTTAGCTTTCAGTCAATCAACAAATTTAGTTATAGGGCTTATCAAAGGATATATGACAGTAATGTCACATATGTATAATATTATAATGTGTAATTATAAAAAGTTATATAATAGACTTAAAACACAAGTTTGCACTGGTAACAGTGTACACAATACAATATATACAAGTGTACGGACAAGGATTTAAGGAGGAGATCCCTTATCCAAACAGATCAGAGTCCAATTAGGTTTACAGTAAACAAACAGAGACAATTAGAGTTATTTACCAAGGCATTTCAACCATGTAGATCTGCAATGAAAACATACGTTTTGTTTCATTACATAATTTACACTAGAGAGAGAAACCGACTATTGTTGCTTAAAAAAATTGTAGTAAATAATAAGTATTCAGTTAAAAGTTAAAGATTTTGCCACAATATAACACATGACCCATTTTTTCCCTTTAAATTGGAATGCTTGTCCGGAATGAAAAACTTATGATGGTAATATTTACCACTTTTTTAAGTACCATAGACTTCACAATTATTGTTATCAATCATAATATTATTCCAATCATTAATGATAATTGTTACATGTATGGCCAGCTTAAGAAACATATCTACATGCACTCCTACAGTATCTCGGTATCTCAGTGTGGCAATGAACATTAACCCAAGGAAAGGCAGTATGGCCAGCCGAACAGAGCTCTTACATTGGTTTCATTGACTTCATTGACTTCATAGAAGGTTCTTGATCTTTGAGACTGATGTGGTAAGACAAGGAAAAGAAAGAAAAAGAAAGCAAGAAGGACAGATCAATGTCCCAAAGGAGTATTGCATGTTTTACATGCTTATCCAGCAATTCATGTGTTAAATAGGGCCCTAAGGCGTTATAATTGACTTCACAGAGAGTATTAGTTTATTGAAACCAAACCTGGAATGATGGCTCTATCAATCTTCCAGAAAGGTAATTCCACCACAGACCTCACACAGAACAAGATGTTAGGCTCCTGCTGAGTTGGAATAGCAAGACACACACGAAAAAAAAGAATAGTGTAGTTGAATTTTGACAATTTATGGAACGCCATTCCACATCTCACATTTTAAAGATTTTTTTTTATCTGCCCACAACATTCATTAATAATTCCATTTGACAGTTCAATAGAGAGAACTGCATTCTGCCAAGAACTGACTTATCTCTTCCAATTATATTTACTTTTCGATACTAGAATTGTACTATTTATGGTGCAGTTCAGGCTACTAAGCTATTTTCCTTTACATATTCTGTTAAATGAAACAATCCTTTGTTCTTTAAAAATTTAAATAAATAATTTAATATAAAATAAGTCTATGAGGCCCAATCATCCTAGAACACAACTATGTGGTTTCTGTTGGGTTCATTGGTTGTGGATGTAATCAACCTTCTGGGATTGTATTAGTCACCAATGGATAACACCATGAAAAATAATTTGGAAAAAATCCAGGTTGCACTATTTAGAAAGTTCCTAAAATATACATTGAAGATCAAATGAATGTAAACCTCTTAATGGCTCTTGAATGTTTTTATACCTAACAGTATTATGTATGTGCATCACGTCTTCAAAGTAAAGGTGTGGAATTACAGGATTCAGTACTATTGTGACACTTCCTATAATACATAATAAAGTCACAAATGACTACCCTACAGAAAACCAAATAACCTCAAAGTTGAACCCCTATTGAGAAAATTCCAAGCTAGGAATTTCAGGAATAGGATCAAACACTTTAATGCATGCATATTTAACCCACCTGCATATACTTTTTTTCTTATGCATTCTCTTGTTAGAATTTCAGTGCCCTTTATGGACACCCATAGACCATAACTAGAATACAGCAGTTGACCATAAAATAAATTAAAATTCCTCAAATTCTGTACATACATAGAAATTCTGTGGATACATTTTCCAAAAATGTGCAACCAGCATGTTCCTCTGTATTTCAGTTTATTGTTCTGTTAGCTCTGCTTTAAATATTTGCCCAAGTAAGACATACGTCATGTGCTTATTTTTCTCTGGTTTGTGACTTGCAGATATTTTCAGTTGCCAACAACACAGAATGTGCAAAAATCCTGGATGAAATCAGATGCGCCTACTGTTCACCACATGCCCAGAATCTCTTCCATCCTCCAGAGAGCACCGACGCGTTCGAAAGGCAATTGGTGCTCCCCACCTTGTGCAAGGACTATTGTAAGGAATTCTATTATACATGCCGAGGACAGATACCAGGTAATGGGATTATTTTAGCTAAGCTAGAGAAAGAAAAGATTTGTGAGCTGTAGTTAGATTGCTATATAGTCAGGCTCAGATGAAGAACTTTGAAACTCGAAGGGATCAATGATGCAGTCAGGTAGCAGCAAAGTAGTAGTATAAAAAACTTCCAGGTCTAAAATGACCTTTAGTGTATATAACAAATTTAAAAAGCATGTCTTAATAGCTTCTTTCTTTAAAACATTATCAGGACTTGATATTAAAGAATTAAAGTACAGATCTTTTGCTACATTGTCTCTGACTAAACTTCTCTTTGTGTTAGTCATCTTCGTCATAGGAGATTTATTGATCCAAGTCACCAGGGTTCTAGCACTCACATAAGTTTTCAACTCTCTTTGTATTTTATTATAGCATATAGCACTTACAGCAGGATGCGTTTTGGCCCATCCGGAGTCCCTCTCAGGCTCAGGACGGGCCGAAACGCATCCTGCTGTAAATGCTATAATAACATACAAGAAGAATTTTAAACTGACATGAGTGCCAAGACCCTTCTTTGACTGGTTTGTAAGGTTTTTGCCTTTGCACGTGTAATATATCAGGCAAATTGCTGACTTTTTGGAATTGCGCCATTCTCATCAATGTCTTCACAAAAATTCAAACCTTATATTATAGGGTAAGTGATGTAAAAGGATGTTCCAAAGAATGTCCCAATGGCAATGACATGTAACTTTAAGCACTGTTAACTTTGTTTCTATGTTTGCGACCATGGCACTGGATTTGCTAAAGCACCTGTGTATTATACCAAGTTGCTTATGCACAAATGACTGATTTACTAACATTTACTGCCACTTTTCTAAACAAAAAGTGACAATGAACTACGCCAGGTGTATCTCAGTGTTATTTAGTAGCTGTGCACTGTGAATATCCACAGGTTGGTGAATAAACTATAGTCTAGTTCTGTAGCGTGGGTGGTACGCATGTCTTCATAAATGTTCCTCAGTATATCTTCTTTAACCCCAATTCAATTTTTTTTTCTTTACATACGACCTAGTTATATGGCTAGAACTTTACACACACGTTTTCATGCAAAATGGCGCATTTTGGCATAATTTTGATGTTTGTATCTTACTAGATACTTACCAGAAAGGAGGGTTGGCTTACAATGTGCCAAAGTCCGCCAAAAATGTTCCAAAATTCAATCGCAAAGTAAGTCAAATCAAAAGTAGTATAAGAAAGGGAAAAGTGTCTAAGAAGCCATGCAAGATGCGCCAAAATTATCATACAGCATGCATCATGTATAAAAATCTGGTGCATTTTGTGACTGTCAAGTCTAAGTTTACACATTCTAACTATTAAACAGCGTTAGTGCATGTGGGCTATAGTATAGTATTTAGTTTTTTTTGGACTAGTAAGACTTAAGAAACCTGTCACATTACAGCTGTTTTGGGATCAAATGATCACGAGACGAATAGAGAAAGGCCAAAAGTACCAAGCTATGGCTAAGGTGTGTGTTGTTATTAAGAGGTTAAATTAAGCTATACAAATATATACTTTATAAAGTGTCGCATTAACCCTTTTATTGCATACTGGTCTCACTGAATAAATATATCTATTTAAACCAGGGGAGGGACAAATTATTAAAGACTTTAAGAGCCAGTTTCTGTACTGCAGGTGCTGGTGTGCTTTTATTAGTGGCCGCACAATAAGAGCCTCTGTAGACACCAATAGAAACAACTCAAAAAGTTAGGTGCCAGCAGTCTAGGGACATTGGCTGCTTTAAAGAAAATATAATATTAGATAACACATTTTTAATTATTCTGCATTTATTTAAAGGGGTTGTCCCACCAGGGCCGGACTGGCCATCTGGCAGTTCTGACAAATGCCAGATGGGCCAGGGAATAGTGTGCCGCCTGCTGGCTGCACACACAATCAATGTTGGACAGTGGTGAACACAGGCACCAACATATCAATAGCTGCTGCCCCCTGGTGTTCTAAACTACCTCTGCATTGCTGTGTACGCAACGATGGGAAGGAGCACTGCAGAAATCATGTATAGCGCTGGTTGGCCAAGCCACAGCTAATCATCGCTAGGCTTGTTTTCTGCACCCCCTTTCAGCTCATCATCTCTGGCGCCGCAGAGGAAAAGGATAACCAATCCCTGCCCTACCTCCATGTAGAAATCAAGGCTAGCGCTGGTTGGCTGAGCATGAGCCAATCAGTGATAGGCTTGCTTTTTCTGTTGCCCCCAAGAGCACAGCTGCAGCATGGCTGCAGAGGAGAGAGATTTTTTTCAGCTGCTTCAACTTCATGTAACCTGAAAACAGCCTGCTACAGTGAGATGAGGGGGCATCAATGAGTATAGATGAGGCACACAGTACAGTCTACATCTGCTTGAGGGAGGCGGCTGCCTGAAGGTAAGGGGGTGCAGTTACACAGCAGGAGCTGGAGGGTTGGAGGGGTAAGCAACAAATAATGTTTCATTTGAATAGCAGATCGACGGAGCTTAGCAAATGGGGTGTGGCTTAACAGACAAATGGGCAGGGCTTAGTGGTGGAGGGTTGTCTCAGGTATAGATCCCTATGTTTAGTTGGCATCCTGCTTGCCAGGATCAGCAGTCTAGAAAAGAAAGCAGGTAAATACAGCAATGCCAGTGAAGTAGTGTGTTTTATTGATTTTTGTAGTGTGAATGATTGGTGTAGTGTTTACAGTGTATGTTCAATGTATAAGAGAAATATGCATTTGTGTGAGTTTTGTGTGTGCCTCTAATGTATTAGTGCCATTTGTGTACGTCTTGTATCCAGTGTGTGGGGTATGTATCTAGTTTGTGAGTAGAGTGCGTGTGGCATCTGTGCTAGGTGTGAGTGGTGCATGTACAGCATGTGCCACTCACACATTCATCTGCGCTAAATTCTGTCAAATCGTCCACTAGAATAATGAGCATGTTTGTAATGGATTAGTAGGAGTTGGAGCTATCGGCAATTACTCCACTTTTCATTTACACCTGTTTTCAGAAATCACCCTCATGTCTTTGTATAGCTCAAAGGTGGCCCCCATGTACACCAGCCCAACATTGGTGGCTTTATATGGCCTACAGTGGGTATGTGTGCTTAAAAATGCCAGGGCTGATTTTTAGTCCCAGTCTGGCCCTGTGTTCCTCTAAGTACATTTATCACCTATCCACAGGATAGGTGATAAACGTCTGATCGTAGAGGTCCCCACCACTGGAACCCACACTGATCCCTAGAATCGGGGTCCCAGCCCCATGTTCCTCCTCACTGTACGACCGCAGTTTGGAGTAGTTTAAATGGCGAGTCACGCATGCGCCCTGCAGCTCAATTCAATGTCTTTGTGGCCAAAGGAAACAGCCGAGCTCTGTACAAAGCTGTTTCCGTCAGCCTCATTCACAGTAAATGGAAGTACAGGACACATGTGTGACCACTGCTCTAATCAAACTTGTCCTCACCGTAGTCGAAAGTGGTGGGTCCCCCAGCGATGAGACATTTTTCACCTATCCTGCGGATAGTTGATAAATATCCTTCGTGGGACAACCCCCTTAAGGAACCATCTATCTACATCTCATATCACCAATGTAAAAAAGTGCCTGTCCCCTCAACCTGAATCAATGATTGCACCACCTGCAACAGCAAAAATTTAAACCAAACATTAACTAATATCTTAGAGCATGCTCTCAAGAAAGTTTAGCTTACTTTTGCAGACATGTTTTAAGTAAGACAAATTAGATTAGATTTGCATGTATGAACCTCAGATTTCAGGATCTGCCATATTGTTGATTTATGAATAATGACCTTAGCTGAAGCTAGAGAGGCTTCCAGTTCTTTGGGTGCTCTTCTAGGATATTTTGTAAATTCCTGGACAATTGTGTTCCTTTGATTGTGGAATAGTGTTTTTATAGAAACTTTATGGTGACTACATCACTCTCACGGTAAGTTTCAGTGTGTGGTGAGGTTTGGATTCAACAGGGCTGGCTGCAGTCAAGCCTGACTGTGCTCAATAAACTTAAGGCTATGTTCACACGCTAAAGTTAAAACGGCTGTAAAATACGGAGCTGTTTTCAAGGGAATTTTCAGCCGTTTTTAAAGCATCAAACGTTTTTTGATGCGTTTTTTGGAGCCGTTTTTTGAAACGGCTCCAAAACGGCTCAAGAAGTGAGATGCACTTCTTTTCACGGGGCGTTTTTTTACGCATGTCTGATCGAAACACCGTTTTTTTCTATTGAAATCAATGGGTAGATGTTTGGAGGCGTTCAGCTTCCGTTTTTTTCCACGCGTTTTTCGAGGCATTTACGCCCTGAAAAACAGCTGAATACACAGCTTGTGAACATACTCTAAAGGGGTTGTCTTATGAAGACTAGCTCTTCTCTAATTCTCTAGAAGAAAAAAAAAAGGCCTCCTGGCGATCAGCTGCTCATTATGGGACAGAAATTAAAACAATAGCCAAAACAGAAATTAGAATAATAGCCAAAGTTCATTACATATTTCCATATTGATTGTCAGAGGATTGTTAGTAATTCTGAATTTAGAGCAAATACGGATCTAACGTTGAATACAAATATTTTTTGGACTTACAGAGACATTTTTCTATTTTGCAGCAGCAATTTTTGCAAAATTGACAACAGGAAAAGCATAATTAAAGCGACTGTCCGATGTGACAGTCACCTTGCATATGATGCCAGGGCTGAATAGCTATATTCAGTCCTGACATTCTTTACTTAGTAGGATCGCGGAAGTCACTTTTAGCCACTACCACAATCCAGACGGTAGTCATGGCAACCAATGTTACCATGACTTCAGACTACCACTTTCCCAGTAGCAATATTGAGGTATCGGTAGTCTGCGAGGCTCCCTACAATGTGTTGATATCTATAGTTAGACATATGAACAGTCTAAGTTAAGGGAGTGTGTGGGCACATCCCACGTCCTTTACCAGAGTCTGCCCGATCGCTCCCTTCTGAACCCAGGAGCGGGCAGAGTAGCAACATGGGGAAGATAGGAGAAGTATATATTTTTTTAAGCTTACACAATTGCCTATTATATCCCCCGCTCAGGTGGAGGGGGAAAAAAGACTTTCTAGTCCTCGGACTGGACAGCTTTATTTTCTAGTATGACAGGTTTCAAGAAATGTGTAACTTTTCAAGTCTTAATGCAATAATCGGTGGCATGCATGCTACCCTTATGTAGCATATTCATGCAGTATTGTCCAACTTTGAGATGATTACAGCTGGCTCAGTGTTAGTGAAAAGAAGATCAAAGACAAAACGGTAACCATGTGTAGTCAACTAGATAATTTTTTTTTGCATAATTCACGACAATGTCTTAATTATTGGATGTTGTTACTGGCAAAGGAAGTCTATTATTTTCAATGTGTTTTATACAATAATTGCATGAGAATAACCTTTACATGTCTTTAAATAAAATAGAATAATAGTCTAAAACAGTAATCCGGCATCTAGTCATTCTGAACTTCTGGTACTGGTATCTGGTATTTTCAAGATGATCTGGAATTTCACAAGGGCAGATTGAAAAGAATGAACAGAGAAAAGCAATGTAGTGTTAGTTGTAGATTTTTACATAAACATTTTATTTTTGGGCTGTCTTCTTGGATGTTCTCTGCCCTTATAAGTAAATTTTTATACTTTTGTTTGACCTTCAGACAATCGAGATCAATAATAATAAATCAGATCGCATTATTAACAGATTTAATGAAATTGATGGTACAATTACTGTTACATGTCCAAGTCAAAATGTTCAGAAACCCATGTTCCTCGGTTTTGTAAAATACACAGCTTAAAGGGGTTGTCCACTACTGGACAACTGATTACCTATCCACCGGATAGGTCATCAGTATATTATCTGTGGGGGTCCGAATGGAGAATTAGAATTAGAATCTCGTTGCCTTCCTACAATATGCATTTATGTTTTGTTTGCAAGTTATCAACCTTGTCAAAAGTGGTCTCCGTTTTATCCATATTGAATAGGACTATGCTTCGTAGTATGACTATTGGAGTAAATTAGGTGATTTCAACCCTGGTAGATGTGTCCATATTTAGTATCATTATTACAACCATAAATTGGTTTGTATTGGTGAGTTTGGCATGCAATTGCTTCATGATCATGGATTTTCAGTATCTTGTAGACTATTAGTTTCATTGGAATGAGATATAAATATGTGGGAAAATACTATGAGGTGTACTCATTGTCTAGAACAGTTTCATCGTTGTTGCTGCATAAAGCCATTTTTCTTATTTCTTAATTTACTTAATATCCCCAGAACTCATTGTTCTCCGTGAAACTTTCTTCTTTAGTGCTTGAACATTGTACTCCTCAAGTTGGGTCGCAGTTGCTGGTGCATGATATATGTCTCCTATAAGGTACTCTTGTTTATAAATTTAGAATTCAGTGATAACAATGGGACACATGAATATTGTTGTTGAAGGGGTTAAGGTGATTCAGGAGAGTAAGGCTAGAGAGAATGATGGAGAAACACAGGAGCCAGAGCTGCTGGAACCTCACTCCCCAGATCAACATATGTGGTGACGAATGACAAATTTATTTTTCTACAAAGGCTGTGTATATGTAAAACTGCTGAAGTGCATCAAGATGTCAAGTGCTTTCTATGACCACCCAGGCTGCTCTGAAGGATAACCAGATGAAAGCATAACTCAAGCACTGGACAGAGCCATGCTGCTCTGTATGAGAAGAAGAGAGGGAAGCGGTCACACACTGCACAACCAAGGAGAGTCAGATGCTAATAATTAGTCGAAAAGCCTAGAATAAGAGATAACCATGACAGAGATACAAAAAGTTGGGAGGTCCTCATTATCATTATTATTTTTACAACTTTTTTTTTTTATTCTTCAATTGTGATATATCAATGTTATACTATATTTTTCATTTTCCCTTTTTCTAATTTCATGAATGAGTAGGAATGCAGCAGGAATAAAGGAATATAAGGTGATAAAAAAAAAGCAAGGCAGTAATTCACGTTCCTTAGTAATCTTTTCTATTGATCTTCCCAATTGGCCATGCACCCATTTTTTGCATTGTGAATAGGAATATGACACCTCAAGAAGATTGGCAATAGAGCTCTAATAGGTACAGACTGGCTTATTAACACCCCTCCACATTTCTTTTTTAACTCCTATTCACATCCATATTTATAATGGCCTCTACCACTATTATGTAGCAGTGACTCTGTGGAAGACTGTCTATGGGCAAACAAGGGTCCAAAATAATCTAGTGTAGATTTCCATCTAAAACTTTTTTAAGTGGAGTTCTGGTCAAAATTATCTTTTTATAGGTCATAGTAGATATATTTAGGAAGATCATATTGGTGAAGTTTATGATTTTAAAACACCAATAAGTTATAGAAAAAAGGACTCGGTCAGCTGCTCAAACGTCTTTGGCATTGTTCATACATTTCTTTTAGTTAAATTCTGATTTAAATGATAGTTTGCATAAAATGATTTGTCGAATAGACAGAAATCTCCAGTCCTTGATCACAGACTTCTACAATGTGATCTTTTCACGATTCTATGACATAGTAGGAGATCATTTTGACTGGATTTGAATTTTCAAACTTTCCTACCATGTGCTCCTGACAGCGACGCCTGTGTAGGAAAAGGTAATCAACATATGAGTAAACCACTAGCAGCTTCAATGCAGAAACCACACTGTAAGGGCACGTTCACACGGGGCGGAATTGCTGTGGAATTCCGCTGCAGACAGTCCGCACTGGAAATCCGCAGCAGACAGTCTGTCCATTGGTTTCCACACCTTTTTAGTTATCTTCGTGCAGCCGTTGCGGACAACTCCGCTGATGACCATAGGCTGCGGTGCGGAATTTGGTCTCCGCAGCATACACTGGCTGTTGTGGACTTGATGCGTACTTGTGGCGTAATTTCTCCATTGACTTCAATGGAGTTGCAAAATTCCGCAATGAAATCCGCAGATGTTATGTGTGTTGCGTTGCGGATTGCTTTCGTGAACAGGATATTTCATCATTCTGGCTGGACCTATGTGTTTCGAGGTCTATGGCCAGACTGAGATGGAATGTTTTAAAAGAGAGCAGGATGTACTCTTCACCTGAATCCGCAACGACTAATCCGCTGCATTTTACTTCACATTTTAGGCAAAGGCACAACGGAATCTGCAACGCAGATTATGTGCGGCATTGATACGGACAGTGCCTGCAGAATTCCTCCACGTCCGAATATGCCCTAACAGTGAATAAAGGGAGAAAAGACCTTTTACAATGTACGTTTAGGAAACTCATACAAACATTGTGAAAAACTTGATTTAGAATGGGATGCTTAACAAGCTCATATAGATGTTAATCATTTGTTAGTGTGTAAGAATATTGTAGGAGGAATTTATTAAGATCTATGTGCAGAAAAAATATGTACGTTTTTTCGCACGTCTTATTTGCACAACAATTTGCAACTTTTTTCAATCTTCCGCTGCTCTCGCGACTTTTCTAAAACATTAGTGAAGCGTAGCGGAAGGGGAAAGGGGTCTTCAAATTTACAACTTTACTATAATTTAAGCCAGAAATTGGTGTAATTTACAATTTATGCCAGCTCATAGCTGGCAATGCGCCTCTTTGTAAATTACTAATACAATAAACAAAAAATAAAGAAAAACAAAACGAATTGCTCTAGCAGGTGGCAGGTAAATTTTATGACAAAACACAATAAATCTTATTAAACAAATATATCTTAGTAAATTAGGCATATCTTACTACAGCACATTTTAAATTAGGACTGGCATATGAACCGCTAGTCTTAATAAATTCCCCCCTTAACCCCTACCCGCACGACTCAGTAACTATACGTCTTCTCGGGAAGTTTCTTCCCACACGAGGCCGTACAGTTACTGAGTTGTTCCCAGTGCACACTGTTGGCGACAGTGTGCACCGGGAACTGGGAGGTCAGCTGTCTGGCAATTGAACCCTTAAATGCGGCGATGGATTGCGATCGCCGCATTTAAGGGCTTTGTAGCACATCGGCAGGCCCCACGATGCGATCACGGGGGGTGCCGATGTTTAGCAAGGCAACCGGAGGCCAGACAATGGCCTGTAGGTCTGCCATGTACGGAAGCCTATAAGGACCAACCTCTGACTGTAAGCGTCACAATGACAGAATACATTACACTACGTAAGTAGTGTAATGTATTATAGCAGCAATCAGTACTATAGGTCTTCAAGTCCCATAGTGGGACCAAAAAAAAAGAAAAGTTAATAAAAATGTTTTAAAAAAACTGCTTTTTTTTCCTATAATAAGTCTTTTATTATAGGAAAAAAATTAAAACTTTTAAAAAAAGTACATATATTTGGTATCACTGCCATACATAACGACCCAAACTATAAAATTATCATTTTATTTTTCCCGCAGGGTGAACACCGCAAAAAATAAAATAAAACAACAATGCCAGAATCGCTATTTTTTAGTCGACACCCTTCCCAAAATATAGAATAACAAGGGATCAAAAAGTTGCATGTACCCCAAAATAGTACCAATACAATCTACAACCCGTCCCGCAAAAAAACAATTCCTTACACAGCTTTTTTGACTGAAAAAATATTATGTTATGGCTCTCAGAATATGGGGACACAAAAAATAAATTATTTTAAAAAAAGTGATTTTATTGTGCAAACACTGCAAAACATAAAAAAAACTATATACGTATGGTATCGCCGTAATCGTATCGACATGCAAAAACGCCGTAAAAAATAAAGAATTTATAAAGCTGAAATCGCTGTATATTGGTCACCTTAGCTCTCAACATTTTTTTTAATAAAAAGTGATCAAAAAGTTGTATGTCCCATAAAATGGTACCAATAAAAGCTACAGCTCGTCTTGCCAAAAAAATGCCCTCACACCGCTCAATCGACCAAAAACAAAAAAAGTTATGGCTCTCAGAATGTGGTAAAACGAAAAAAAAAAAATTGAGCAAAGTTTTTTTTCTTTGTAAAAGTAATAAAATATAAAAAAATAATATAAATTTGGTATCACTGTAATCGTATTAAGCCACAAAATAAAGTTGTGTTGTCGTTTTTACCGCACGGTGAAAGCCGTAAAAATGAAACCGAAATAACAATGGAAGAATCACGGTATTCATTATTACAACCGAATGCCACTAAATTCTGCACAAAAACCGTAGGGTTAAAATGCTAACTATGCAACTAGAAAAATTTCTTGAGCGGTGTAGTTTTCTAAATAGTGTCCATTTTGGGGGGTTTCCACTGTTTTGGCACCACAAGACCTCTTCAAACCTGACATGGTGCCTAAAATATATTCTAATAAAAAGGAGGCCCCAAAATCCTCTAGCTGCTCCTTTGCTTCAGAGGCCGGTGTTTCAGTCCATTTGCACACTAGAGCCACATGTGGGATATTTCTAAAAACTTCAGAATCTGGGCAATAAATATTGAGTTGTGTTTCTCTGGTAAAACCTTCTGTGTTACAATTTTTTTTTTATTACATATGAATTTCTGCAAAAAAAATTGCTTTCATTCCTGTGAAATGCCTAAAGGGTTAGGAAACTGAATGCTGTTTTGAATACTTTGAGGAGCCACTTCAGAACTGAACTGGTCCCTAAAAAATAGCCTTGTAGTTCTAAGCCTTGTAACGTCCCAGAAAAATAAAAGAACGTTCAAAAAATGATTCATACATAAAGTAGACATGGGAAATGTTAACTAGTAACTATTTTGTGTGGTATTACGATCTGATGCATTTAAATAGAGAAAAATGCTAATTTTTGCAAATTTTCTCTAAATTTTGGTGTTTTTTACAAATAAATCTTGAACTTATCGACCAAATTTTTTTCACTAACATAAAGTACAATATGTCACGGGAGAACATTCTCAGAATCGCTTGAATAGGTAAATACATTCCAGAGTTATTACCACGTATAGTAATACATGTCGAATTTTAAAAACTTGGCTGTGTCCACAAGGACAAAACAGGCTGTGTCCTGAAGGGGTTAATGTTTAAGACTTTATGTTGCTTTGCAGTTTAGTCAGGATATACAACATTAGGAGATAGCTTGAGTTTGGAACTGTACAACAACAAATACATATTTTGTGCCCAAGCACCATATTTCTATTTGAGTAAGGCTTCATTCACATCTGCGTTGGGGACCCGTTCTGACGTTCCGTCTGAGATTTCCGTCAGAACGGGACCCTGAACAGACACAAACTGACTCGAACGGAATCCAGAGGTTTCCGTTTCCATCACCATTGATTTCATTGGTGATGGATCCGGTGCCCATGGTTTCCGTTTGTCTCTGTTGTCTGTCCAGGGTCCCGTTCTGAAGGAAAGCTCAGACGGAACGTCAGAATGAGATCCCAACGCAGATGTGAACGAAGCCTTAGCAGTGTATTTATTTTTCTGATGTTGAGTGTTTTGATTTTGTGTCCCTGATATCCAGTGGTTTAGTGGATAAGTCCCTGGTATCCAGTATTTTAGTTCACCAATCCTTGGTATTCAGTAGTCCAGCCCTGGGGAACCAGTGATTTGTGACTCACGCAGTTCCTGGTTGTACCGGGTTATTTAATACTGCAGTGAGTCCATGGTATACTACAGTTTGTTGCATAATCTACCTATTCCTGCTCCAATATCTATAGAGCATGTTTATCTGCCCTCTACTTTATTCTCTCATGACAAAATGGTGCCATATGACTGTATATCCACTGGATATAACATAAAAGTCATTAATCAGATAACTGCTTTTTATAGAAAAGTTTAGTGCAGTGTTTCTCCAAACCCGACCCCATCCCCAAAAATTCAAACTTTTCTAGGTAGGGCCACTTCTAATCTGGGGCTGTTTTCTTTACAAAAGGGACAGCAAATTTTGTTGGTCTGCATAGGTTGTAATTTGTCAACAGGCAATAATCGATAGTAGGGCTAAGGTCTGACAGATCTGATCTCTGTCATGGCAGTCTGTGAAAGAACCACAAGGAAGAAGACTTGCCTCCATAATTGTTAGGGATCTGCCAGGTACTTCATCTAGCTATACTCCTGGGATTAATCAATCCACACCTGAGGCCAGACCTGTTCGACTGACACCATCTCCCACCAACCAGGGTGGCAGGCTCAGGAGTGGAAGAGCCTATCGCGGCCTGGTCTGTCGGAGTTAGCTCCGCCCCCTGCCCTTTATTACCTGCCCTGTGCTCTCCCTCAGTGCTTGTAATTCTTTTGGATTCCTGGCCCCACTGCTGCTTGCTCCAGCCTGCTTCTGCCGTGCTTCTGCCTTGCTGCAGTTCTGCTTGACCTGCTTTGCTTTGCCCCTGGCTTGCTTCTGTCTCCGTGCCCGCTCGGGTGTACTCACTTCGTCCTGGTCCTGACTGTTCGTTCGCCGCCCCGTTTCCTCGTGGCGTTCCGTGGCTACTGCCCCTTCCCTTGCGTGTTCCCTGTTTGTCTTCCTGTGCACTTAGCCAGCGTAGGGACCGCCGCCCAGTTGTACCTCGTCGCCTAGGGCGGGTCGTTGCAAGTAGGCAGGGACAGGGCGGTGGGTAGATTAGGGCTCACTTTCCCTTCACCTCCTTCCTGCCATTACATAATTACAAGCCCTTACCTAGTCTACCATTTCTCCTACGCTGACGCTGTCATGGACCCCCTTGAGACCCTGACCCAGCAGATGCTGGGCCTCTCACTACAGGTCCAGGCCCTGGCCCAAAGGGTCAATCAGGGTGACGCTGCTTTAGTAGTACCCCTCACCTCACCTCTAGAACCCGACCTCAAGTTACCTGACCGGTTTTCAGGGGACCGTAAGACGTTTCTCTCCTTCCGGGAGAGTTGCAGACTGTATTTCCGCCTAAAGCCCCACTCCTCAGGTTCCGAGAACCAGCGGGTGGGTATCATCATATCCCGACTCCAGGAAGGGCCCCAAGAGTGGGCCTTCTCCTTGGCTCCTGACGCCCCTGAACTTTCCTCTGTTGATCGTTTTTTCTCTGCCCTCGGACTCATTTACGACGAGACTGACAGGACTGCTTTAGCCGAGAGTCAGCTGGTGACCTTACGTCAGGGTAGGAGACCGGTTGAGGAATACTGTTCTGATTTTAGGAAGTGGTGCGTAGCTTCTCAGTGGAACGATCCGGCCCTAAGGTGCCAGTTTAGGTTAGGATTATCTGACGCCCTGAAGGATCTGCTGGTTAGCTACCCCTCGCCTGACTCCCTTGACCAGGTTATGGCCCTAGCAGTACGACTTGATCGACGTCTCAGGGAACGTCAGCTAGAACGCTTCAGTGTGCTCCCCTCTGACTTTTCTGCGATCCCCCCCGAGGTCCCGTCTCCTCGCCCCTCCACGGAGGACTCGGAGGTACCTATGCAACTCGGGGCCTCCATGTCCCCTCGACAACGTAGGGAGTTTCGCAGAATGAATGGTCTCTGCTTCTACTGTGGGGACGACAAGCATCTACTGAACACCTGTCCCAGGCGCAAGAATAAGAAGCCGGAAAACTTCCGCGCCTAAGTGATCATCGGGGAGGTCACTTGGGCGCACAGGTATTTCCCGTTAATGTGAAACGCAATAAAATTTTGCTTCCCTTTCAGGTCTCGTTTGCTGGCCGGTCTGCCACGGGCAGTGCTTTCGTGGATTCTGGCTCATCTGCTAATATCATGTCTGTGGAATTTGCTATGTCTCTAAAGATGCCTTGTATTGATTTACCTTATCCTATCCCTGTAGTAGGAATCGACTCAACCCCCCTTGCTAATGGTTATTTTACTCAGCATACTCCTGTTTTTGAACTCCTGGTTGGCTCCATGCATTTGGAGCAGTGCTCTGTACTGGTGATGCAGGGATTATCGTCTGATCTGATTTTAGGCCTTCCCTGGTTGCAATTGCATAATCCCACATTTGATTGGAATACTGGGGATCTCACCAAATGGGGTAATGAATGTCTTATGTCATGTCTTTCCGTTAACTCTATTTCTCCCCGGGAGGAGGTAAACACGCTTCCTGAGTTTGTTCAGGACTTCGCCGATGTGTTTTCTAAGGAGGCCTCCGAGGTGTTGCCCCCCCATAGAGATTACGATTGCGCTATCGATTTGGTGCCTGGTGCCAAGCTTCCTAAGGGTAGGATATTTAATCTTTCATGTCCTGAACGTGAAGCGATGAGGGTGTATATCCAAGAATGCCTGGCCAAGGGTTTCATTCGCCCCTCGACTTCTCCTGTAGGTGCTGGCTTCTTCTTTGTGGGGAAGAAGGATGGTGGTCTTAGGCCGTGCATTGATTATCGTAACCTGAATAAGGTCACCGTAAGGAACCAGTACCCACTTCCTTTGATTCCGGATCTTTTTAATCAGGTTCAGGGAGCCCAATGGTTTTCTAAGTTCGATCTACGGGGGGCATATAACCTTATCCGCATCAAAGAGGGGGATGAGTGGAAAACTGCGTTCAACACACCCGAGGGTCATTTCGAATACCTGGTCATGCCCTTTGGGTTGTGTAATGCCCCTGCTGTCTTCCAGAATTTTATTAATGAAATCCTGAGAGAGTACCTGGGTAATTTTCTTGTTGTGTACCTTGATGACATACTGGTGTTTTCCAAGGACTGGCCCTCCCACGTGGAGCATGTCAGGAAGGTGCTCCAGGTCCTTCGGGAGAATAATCTGTTTGCTAAGACTGAAAAATGTGTCTTTGGGGTACAGGAGATACCATTTTTAGGGCAAATCCTCACTCCTCATGAATTCCGCATGGACCCTGCCAAGGTTCAAGCTGTGGCGGAATGGGTCCAACCTGCCTCCCTTAAGGCGTTACAGTGTTTTTTAGGGTTCGCCAACTATTACAGGAGATTTATTGCCAACTTCTCGGTCGTCGCTAAGCCTCTTACGGACCTTACCCGCAAGGGTGCCGATGTCCTCCATTGGCCCCCTGAGGCCGTCCAGGCCTTTGAGACTCTCAAGAAGTGCTTTATCTCGGCCCCCGTGCTGATTCAGCCCAACCAAGAGGAGCCATTTATTGTGGAGGTTGACGCTTCCGAGGTGGGAGTGGGGGCCGTCTTGTCCCAGGGTACCAGCTCCCTCACCCATCTCCGCCCCTGTGCTTACTTCTCTAGGAAGTTTTCGCCCACGGAGAGTAACTATGATATTGGCAACCGCGAACTTCTAGCCATTAAATGGGCTTTTGAGGAGTGGCGGCACTTCCTGGAGGGGGCCAGACACCAGGTAACGGTCCTTACGGATCACAAGAATCTGGTTTTCCTAGAATCGGCCCGGAGGCTTAATCCTAGACAAGCTCGGTGGGCACTATTCTTTACCAGATTTAATTTCTTGGTTACCTATAGGGCTGGGTCCAAGAATATTAAGGCTGACGCTCTGTCACGTAGTTTCATGGCCAATCCTCCTTCCGAGAAGGATCCTGCTTGTATTTTACCCCCTGGTATAATCGTCTCTGCCACGGATTCTGATTTAGCTTCTGATATCGCGGCTGATCAGGGTGCAGCTCCCGGGAACGTCCCTGGGGACAAACTGTTTGTTCCCCTGCAATACCGGCTGAGGGTACTCAGGGAAAACCATGACTCCGCTCTATCTGGTCATCCTGGCATCTTGGGCACCAAACACCTCATTACCAGAAACTATTGGTGGCCTGGGTTGCCTAAAGATGTTAGGGCTTACGTCGCCGCTTGTGAGGTTTGCGCTAGGTCCAAAACCCCTAGGTCCCGACCTGCGGGCCTACTACGTTCCTTGCCCATTCCCCAGAGACCTTGGACCCATATCTCCATGGATTTTATCACCGATTTGCCTCCATCTCAGGGCAAGTCGGTGGTGTGGGTGGTAGTCGACCGCTTCAGCAAGATGTGCCACTTTGTGCCCCTTAAGAAGCTACCTAACGCCAAGACGTTAGCTTCTTTGTTTGTGAAACACATCCTGCGTCTCCATGGGGCCCCAGTCAATATCGTTTCTGACAGAGGGGTACAATTTGTTTCCTTATTTTGGAGAGCTTTTTGTAAAAAGTTGGAGATTGATCTGTCCTTCTCCTCCGCCTTCCATCCCGAAACTAATGGCCAAACGGAAAGGACCAACCAATCCCTGGAACAATATTTAAGGTGCTTCATCTCTGACTGTCAATTCGATTGGGTCTCATTCCTTCCCCTTGCTGAATTTTCCCTGAATAACCGGGTCAGTAACTCGTCAGGGGTCTCCCCGTTTTTCTGTAATTTCGGGTTTAACCCAAGGTTCTCCTCCGTCTCCCCTGGTTGTTCCAATAATCCTGAGGTAGAGGAGGTTCATCGGGAACTGTGCACTGTCTGGGCCCAGGTTCAGAAGAACCTAGAGGCGTCCCAGAGCGCACAAAAGATTCAGGCGGATAGTAGACGTTCTGCTAACCCCCGGTTTGTCGTCGGGGATTTGGTCTGGTTGTCGTCCAGGAACTTGCGCCTTAAGGTCCCGTCCAGGAAGTTTGCTCCCCGATTTATTGGACCTTATAAGATCATTGAAGTCCTCAACCCTGTATCCTTCCGTCTGGAGCTCCCCCCATCCTTTCGCATACATGACGTCTTCCATGCCTCCCTCCTTAAACGCTGCTCCCCGTCCTGGTCCCCCTCGAGGATACCTCCTGTTCCCGTTCTCACCCCTGAGGGGGTGGAATTCGAGGTGGCCAAGATTATGGACAGTAGGATGGTCCAGGGCTCCCTCCAGTACCTGGTCCATTGGAGAGGATACGGGCCGGAGGAGAGGACTTGGGTACCTGCCCGTGATGTTCACGCTGGGGTATTGATCAGGAGGTTCCACCTCCTCTTCCCCACTAAACCGGGTCCCCTTAGTAAGGGTCCGGTGGCCCCTCATAAAAGGGGGAGTACTGTTAGGGATCTGCCAGGTACTTCATCTAGCTATACTCCTGGGATTAATCAATCCACACCTGAGGCCAGACCTGTTCGACTGACACCATCTCCCACCAACCAGGGTGGCAGGCTCAGGAGTGGAAGAGCCTATCGCGGCCTGGTCTGTCGGAGTTAGCTCCGCCCCCTGCCCTTTATTACCTGCCCTGTGCTCTCCCTCAGTGCTTGTAATTCTTTTGGATTCCTGGCCCCACTGCTGCTTGCTCCAGCCTGCTTCTGCCGTGCTTCTGCCTTGCTGCAGTTCTGCTTGACCTGCTTTGCTTTGCCCCTGGCTTGCTTCTGTCTCCGTGCCCGCTCGGGTGTACTCACTTCGTCCTGGTCCTGACTGTTCGTTCGCCGCCCCGTTTCCTCGTGGCGTTCCGTGGCTACTGCCCCTTCCCTTGCGTGTTCCCTGTTTGTCTTCCTGTGCACTTAGCCAGCGTAGGGACCGCCGCCCAGTTGTACCTCGTCGCCTAGGGCGGGTCGTTGCAAGTAGGCAGGGACAGGGCGGTGGGTAGATTAGGGCTCACTTTCCCTTCACCTCCTTCCTGCCATTACAATAATGGTGTTCCTAGGACGGTTAGACTCCATCCAAAACTGAGCTTTTAGGATTTCTTGAGTTCTCATCTCCTATTGCACATGGGAGTCAAGCAGCATCTTTTTACTGACTGAAGGTACTTTTACACCGGTCAAGTTTGGCCGGTGCATTGAGTGCCGATCAACTAGACAGCTCGTTTGCTCCTTTCACAAAGAGCTAGTGGTTCAGTTACTCCGATCGCTCGTCCCCATACATTTGTATCATGTCGGCAGCACGTCTCCCTGTTTACACAGAGATGTGCTGCCGACAACGATCTTGGGCAATTATCGGGAACGAGCGTTCTATGAACGCTTGTTTGCCTGATAATTGGCCAGTGTGAAAGGGCCTTTAGTCTTTTTTTATCTCAATTAAATTAGATAATAAGCCTCAGAGTCTGGTGTACAATAAGTATTCTTCTTAATTCTATAAATCTTTCAGTCTATCATATCATTAGTTGTGCCATTTTTTTTACTTAAAGGAATCCTATTAATGTGCCATTTATTAAATGGGTTGTCCACTTAGGACAATCCCTACTTGTTAGAAGGGTCCCTTGACAATGAACAGATCACAAAGTGTCCCCTGCTGGAGGTCCCAAAATCAGTTGTTATCTATGGGCAAACCTGGCAGTAAGTGTTCAATTTCCTGCAGCGCCACCACAGGGGAAATTCAGCATTATACAGTGCTCATTCAAATCAATGAGTTGTCTGTGTAATGCAGAACAGGACAGGTCCTCCAGCAGGAGAAACGTTCTATGTAACCACTCTCCACTCCACTCTGGCCAAGAGATGAAGATCCTGAAAAGGTCCTCTATTAACTCAGATTTCCATAATAGAGCATATAAAACTGGGCTAGAAAACCCCTTTAAAGAGGCTCTGTCACCAGATTATAAGTGCCCTACCTCCTACATAATCTGATTGGCGCTGTAATGTAGATAACAGCAGTGGTTTTTTATTTTGAAAAACGATAATTTTTGAGCAAGTTATGAGCAATTTTAGATTAGTTTCTTAAAGACCAACTGGGCGTGTTTTTACTTTTGACCAAGTTGGTGTTGTAAAGAAGTGTATGAGGCCGACCAATCAGTGACCACTCAGTGTCATACACTTCTCATTGTTCCAGCCCAGCTTCTTTCACTGCACAATCACACTGTGCTGTGGATTATGCTGGGCTGGAACAATGAGAAGTGTATGACACTAATTGGTCACTGATTGGTCAGCCTCATACACTTCTTTACAACACCCACTTGGTCAAAAGTAAAAACACGCCCAGTTGGTCTTTAAGAAACTAATTAGCATAAATCTATAGCATAAATTGCTCATAACTTGCTCAAAAATGATTGTTTTTCAAAATAAAAACCACTGCTGTTATCTACATTACAGCGCCGATCAGACTATGTAGGAGATAGGACACTTATAATCTGGTGACAGAGCCTTTAAGTAATTTCATACCCCCAAAAAAAATTTGAATGTACACTACCGTTCAAAAGTTTGGGGTCACCCAGACAATTTAGTGTTTTCCATGAAAACTCACACTTATATTTATCAAATGAGTTGCAAACTGACTAGAAAATATAGTCAAGACATTGACAAGGTTAGAAATAACGATTTTTATTTCAAATAATAATTTTCTCCTTCAAACTTTGCTTTCGTCAAAGAATGCTCCATTTGCAGCAATTACAGCATTGCAGACCTTTGGCATTCTAGCTGTTAATTTGCTGAGGTAATAGGGAGAAATTTCACCCCATGCTTCCAGAAGCCCCTCCCACAAGTTGGATTGGCTTGATGGGCACTTCTTGCGTACCATACGGTCAAGCTTCTCCCACAACAGCTCTATGGGGTTGAGATCTGGTGACTACGCTGGCCACTCCATTACCCGATAGAATACCAGCTGCCTGCTTCTTCCCTAAATAGTTCTTGCATAATTTAGAGGTGCGCTTTGGGTCATTGTCCTGTTGTAGGATGAAATTGGCTCCAATCAAGCACTGTCCACAGGGTATGGCATGGCGTTGCAAAATGGAGTGATAGCCTTCCTTATTCAAAATCCCTTTTACCTTGTGCAAATCTCCCACTTTACCAGCACCAAAGCAACCCCAGACCATCACATTACCTCCACCATGCTTGACAGATGGCGTCAGGCACTCTTCCAGCATCTTTTCAGTTGTTCTGCGTCTCACAAATGTTCTTCCGTGTGATCCAAACACCCCAACCTTCGATTCGTCTGTCCATAACACTTTTTTCCAATCTTCCTCTGTCCAATGTCTGTGTGCTTTTGCCCATATTAATCTTTTCCTTTTATTAGCCAGTCTCAGCCATGGCTTTTTCTTTGCCACTCTGCCCTGAAGGCCAGCATCCCGGAGTCGCCTCTTCACTGTAGATGTTGACACTGGCATTTTGCGGGTACTATTTAATGAAGCTGCCAGTTGAGGACCTGTGAGGCGTCTATTTCTCAAACTAGAGACTCTGATGTACTTGTCTTGTTGCTCAGTTGTGCAGCGGGGCCTCCCACTTCTCTTTCTACTCTGGTTAGTGCCTGTGTGTGTTGTCCTCTGAAGGGAGTAGTACACACCGTTTTAGGAAATCTTCAGTTTCTTGGCAATTTCTTGCATGGAATAGCCTTCATTTCTAGGAACAAGAATAGACTGTTGAGTTTCACATGAAAGCTCTCTTTTCTAGCCATTTTGAGAGTTCAATCGAACCCACAAATGTAATGCTCCAGATTCTCAACTAGCTCAAAGGAAGGTCAGTTTTATAGCTCCTCTAAACAGCAAAACTGTTTACAGCGGTGCTAACATAATTGCACAAGTGTTTTCAAGTGTTTTCTAATCATCCATTAGCCTTCTAACACAGTTAGCAAACACAATGTAACATTAGAACACTGGAGTGATGGTTGCTGGAAATGGGCCTCTATACACCTATGTAGATATTGCATTAAAAACCAGACGTTTGCAGCTAGAATAGTCATTTAGCAAATTAACAATGTATAGAGTGTATTTCTGATTAATTTAATGTTATCTTCATTGAAAAAAAACTGTGCTTTTCTTGCAAAAATAAGGAAATTTCTAAGTGACCCTAAACATTTGAACGGTAGTGTAGGTTTGATGTTCCAAAGTGTACTGTAGAAATCTTGTAGATTTAGTCTTGTGTATTATAAAAATTAACATAATGGACTGGTAAACTAATGGAGAAGCATGTTGCTTATCTAATGGTAGTTGGAAAAATGATTCTATGTGAAAACTTTTGTGTTAAAAATCTGTGTTTCATTTCTTTCAGGTTTATTACAAACAACTGCAGATGAGTTCTGCTTCTACCATGGGATGAGGGACAGTGGACTATGCTTTCCAGACTTTCCAAGAAAACAAGTGCGAGGACCTGCATCAAACTACTTGGACCAAATGGAGGAGTATGACAAAGTGGAAGAGATCAGCAGGTTCATATAGTTAACATTTCTTTTATCTTAAAAAAAACCTGACAACTTCTGCGGTTTTGACAGTAAATTAACTTAGTCTGGCCTGATTTTCCACAGCTGTGCCCTCCAGATGTTTTGCTCATCTGCTGTTTATGTGATTGCCTGGGAACAAATGCCTTTTTAATAGTTTGGATGCTTGTCATGCTTTCTCAGTTGTTAGTAGAGTACTTCCGACCCTCAGCGCTCTCCCACTATTATGTTTATAGATTTTCTTTTGTAATTAAGTCTCAAATTAATTTAGCCCTTTCCTTCTAAATAAGAAAACAAAAAAAGTAAGCAATGACTTCTGCAACTACTTTCTTCAGGTTTTTGCCATGATGGTTTTACGTAGTATATTTGCCAATGCCATGACTGCTTCAAAGACATTAGTCAGATACATCATTAGTATATAAATGAACATTTGTGATTTCTGATTGTCTTTGAAAATGAGTAAATGCTTGATATATTTTAATATAGCAGAGACAATGCCAGATTAGGTTATACATGGGAGGTACTAAGTCTCTCTTTACACTTGCAAGGGTTCCGTTGGACTTTCCTGTATTTTTGATGGCAAAAATAATGCGGTTTGCAGCACGATTCCTACCATAAAAAATACCGGAACCCTGACAGATCCATTAAAGTCAATGAGATCCACCCGGATTTGGCAGGTACTCATTGTAAAGCGGAAGCGGCATGGCTATCATGGCTCTGTTATAAAACAGAAGCTATGACATTAGTTTGAACAGAGTCTAATTTTACTTCTACAAGTCAAATAATGCCTAATTATTTATTTAACTCTACTCATTTGACTGTAAGAACATATTTGTATATATTCTGTTTGATATGTATTAGTGGAGATGTTGTAATATAAGATTTTGTACATTTATTTACTTCCCATGTACCATAACAGTTGACATGTACCTGTATCTTGTAGAAAGCACAAGCATAACTGCTACTGCATTCAAGAGGTTATGAGAGGTCTGAGGCAACCGGTTGGAGCTATGCATTGCGGAGATGGATCACATCGACTCTTTATCCTTGAAAAGGAAGGTTATGTGAAGATTTTTACCCCAGAAGGAGATTTAATAAAGGAGCCTTTCCTGGACATACATAAATTGGTTCAAAGCGGAATTAAGGTCAGACATGATTTTAATACATTAATATTTAAACTTTTCCTTTATTATGCAATACATGCACTACCACACAAAGTGCTTGCCAGTTTCCAGATCTCACTGACAATCTTTTTCATATGGGGGCATACAGGTTATTTCAGTAAAATTCTGCATGAATCCCACAGAAAAAACCTGTATGTCTCTGTAAGATATCAGAGGTTTACTGCGGAGGTAAAGTAGAAACCCATAGAAGTCTATGGGTGCTGAACGGAGGTTGAACGGAGTTGTAACACAGCCATGTGCATTAGTGATACAGAGAGAACCTGAGCAAACACATAACATCATTTTTAACTCTCTCTGCATTAATGTAAGGAATGTAATAAATACCCCCTTAAACTTAGTTGCTGGTTGTCATACTAAGGCTTCGTTCACATCTGCGTTGGGGTCCCGTTCTGACGTTCCACCGGAGCTTTCCGTCAAAACAGGACCCTGAACAGGCACAAACTGAGGCAAACGGAAACCATGGGCACCGGATCCGTCACCATTTAAATCAATGGCGATGGAAACGGAAACCTCTGGTTTCCGTTTGTGTCTGTTCAGGGTCCCGTTCTGACGGAAAGCTCAGACGGAACGTCAGAACGGGACCCCAAAGCAGATGTAAATGAAGCCTTATAACCACAAAGATTGCAACCAAACACTTCAACTCTAGCAACTCTATAATTCCTTATTAGTTTTTCACTCCCTGTTGGGCTGTATCTAAACCATATATTGACCCCTACCATGAAAGTGAAATAGTAACCATAAAGTTTCTACAAGAACAATATGGCATCAACAAAATAAATTCCGAAAGCAATGAGAAGAAAAGTTGCTGAAATCCATCAGTCTTAGTTACAAAGCCATTCCCAGCTCTGTGGTGTTATAATACCACGGTAAAACCCATTTGCTCCCAATGGAGAAGATTTGGGACACTATCAAATATTCCTAGGAGTGGCTGGCCTGCCGGGGCTCAGCAACAACTCATTCAGGAATTCACAAAGTATCAGAACATCAAAAGAACTGCAGACCACTCAAGCCCCAGCTGAAGTCAGTGTTCATGATACAACTATAAAAAGACTGGCCGGAAATGGGACCTATGTCAGAAAAGGAAGATCAAAACCAATGCTTCAAGAGTAACATCGATGCCTGCTGTATCACAAATTAAACTTGAATGATCCTCAACCCTAAGTTATTTTCATGGACAGATGAGCCGATGACCTTTTTGTGCAACACAGGTCAGGTTATACCAACATTCAGACATGTCGGTGGTAGCGTGATGGAGTTGGAGTAACGGAATATGGACTGCACCAGAAAATTCATGCAGAGAGTTTTCGTCCATAAGGAGAAGCAGCATGTATCACGATGTAAAATGATTGATAGCAAATTAAAAGAAGCATTGGGATGGAATATTGTGACACCAGTTATTAAGTTTAAGGGGCAGTTATTTTTTTACTAGAGCGATATAGATGTTTGAACCAGTTGTTATCAATAAGGGGCAGTTTCACAATGGTGATGTCAGTGTGGGATAACTTTTTTTTAAATTAAATAAATGCAGTAATAATTTAAAAAGTTTGTTATATATTTACATATGTCTAATATTATATTTTGTTTAAAGATAAGAAACCATTCACTGTTACAAAAATACAATTATAGGAGGTATCTTTTCCTCTGTATTATGGCTGGGTTCACACAGAGATTTTTGCAGGCGGAAAATCTGCCTCAAAATTCCGTTTGGAATTTTGAGACAGATTTTGGTCTGCCTGCACGCCGATTTTCGCAGCGTTTTTCACCCGCGGCCATTGAGTGCCACGGGCAAAAAACGCCACGGAATAAACTTTTTCTGCCTCCCATTGATGTCAATGGGAGGTCAGAGGCGTAAACACTCGAAGATAGGGCATGTCCCTTCTTTTTCCCGCGAGACAGTTTTTCCGCTCGCGGGAAAAAAACGCCTCCGCCTCCCAATGCAATCCATGGGAGCCATTTTCCGCCATTTTTTGGCGCGTTTTCCGACGTGGTTTTTGCGTAAAAAAACTCATCAATAAATTCTGTGTGAACTCCCCCTATATCAGTTTTTATTGTGAAATACCCATTAGACATTAAAAA
Organism: Rhinoderma darwinii; assembly: GCF_050947455.1. NCBI lineage: Eukaryota > Metazoa > Chordata > Amphibia > Anura > Rhinodermatidae > Rhinoderma > Rhinoderma darwinii. Next base: position 133,361,630 of record NC_134687.1, on the reverse strand, counting down.
AACTGCAAAAGTTATGGAAATGTTTGAATACAACTGGATGATTAAATTCTGCATATAATGTTTATGTTTAATTTTTAGATTTGATAAAGCAGTGACAACCTCTCACTCTGCATCATAAAAATTTGTGCTTTTTACAGTTCGGGCTGTAGTATCTTTAGGAAAAATTCAATTAAGAATTGCAAGTCATGGATTTATTAACAGTATAATGCGTGATTATGCATTAAAAATTCCACTTTTAGGTGGAAACCATACTTTTTTCTTCTATGAAAATCTCATACAGGTGGAAATTTCAATTAAATAGACCAGAATTATTGAAATACTGGTAAATTACAATACCTTGAAATGTTTAGGACAAACAAATTGCCAGATTACTGAAAATTATGAGCCTCTGGACGTTTAGTGGTCCATAAATTTCCCAGATGCTTTGAATGACTGGATAGTGAACTGGCGCTTCCATCACTGATGAAATAATTCAGGATTATTTGCTTTTTTTTGTGCCCGAATTTAGATTTTCTGCTTGTCCAATGTTCTTTTGTGTCTAGTACTAGATTTTTAGGAGTTCTGGACAATATGGCCCTGGATTAATCATACTTTGACCATACTATAGAAGTGCTGTAGGCTGTGAAATGAAACATGTTCCTATAAAATCAAGGATTCCAAAAGGTTAAACTCACTTGCTGCCTTGTGGGAGAATCTGGTTACTCTGGAACTCAGCGAGGTGGTATTAGTTTTCTCATAGCCATTGACTTTAATGTCTGCCAAAATATTTCCACTTCACTATCTTATTCAAGTCACTCTATCTTAATGTGTATTTCAAGGATGTGATTATTTCACATAGCTCAATGCTATGTGGCACGTCTCTCTGCCAAACAGATTGAGTACATATGTTTTTCATTATGTGGTTTCAAGAATACAAGTAGAATAATTATTTCTTTTCCAGCAAGGTGCTATTTAGCAAGTGTTTAAATTTTTTGTAGAAATAACAGCAAACCACATTATACCAAATCATTCAGAATAATGGAACTATTTGACCTTTATTTACATCATATAAATTAACCTTTATGAGCATTAGGATGCAGGCACACGTGGCACATGTGCCTTGTATTTCCACAGCGTATTTTTACGCTGCAGAAATACAAGGTAAATACGCCACCTGCCGTTTTTCACGTCCGACGTGCATCCGTGCTCAGCGCTGCGGGATGCAATGTTACGCATCCCCCATAGTTGAGAGTCTATGGAGGGATGCGTGAAAAGATAGGACATGTCCTATTTTCCCACGGACCCTTCACACGGTCCGTTGAAACAACGGCTGTGTGAACGGCCACATTGAATAACATAGGTCGTGTGAATCAGGCCTTAGTCTGGTTTACAAATAATGTGTATACATGAATTAATATACTTTTATACTTCATCATTCACAGTAAGGCCTGATTTAGATGGACGTGTCCATTTTGCGTCCGCAAAACACAGACCGTATGTGATGCGTTTCAGTTCCGTGTGGCATCAGTGTGCTTTCCGTGTGGCATCAGTGTTTCTGTATAGTTTTTTTCTCATCATTTTTTTATCAATGATCATTTTCTCCACATTTTCTTTGCAGAAATCCGCAGCGTAATACAGTAGCAGCAGAGTGCATAACATATGAATAAATCTCATCCACACGTTGTCTAAAAAATGTGGCGAAAAAATGTTTAGAAATTGATCTGCGGTGCGCTTCGGAATCGCTGCTACTTTGTTGCGGGTTTTCCCCCAACAAGTAGCAAATGGTGTGATTTTTTTTGCATCAGAAAAGTTGTGATTCCGCCTCAAAAATCACAACTCAGAAGAAAAGAAAATCTTATACTTACCCTGTTCTCTATACTTCTCCGTCGAGGCCGGCCTCCTGGGATGATGTTTCATCCCAAGTGACTGCTGCAGGCAATCACAGTTCAGTGACATGGGATGAAACGTCATCCCATTAGGCCAGGTTGCACGGACATCAGAGGGACGCGTCACCATGACCATGGAGACCGGGTTAACCTGCTGTTTTCCGCAGTGGACATTCTGCCCAAAATATGTCACCACAATTTGGTGCGTTTCTTTTGTCTGAAATTTCCTACGGGGTCCACGGTGGACACGATGTGTACTTTTACGCAACGTATCCACCCTGTGTCAACATGGCATTACAGTCTTAGGGCAAGTTCAGACGTGGTGGAATTGCTGCAGACACTGTCCGCATCAATGCCGCACATAATCCGCGTTGCGGATTCCGTTGCGGATTTGGCTAAAAATGTAGGTAAAATGCTTCGGATTTGTCGTTGCGGATTCAGGTTCAGATCACACCCTGCTCTCTTTCAAACATTCTATCCCAGTCTGGGTATAGACCGCGACACACATAGGTCCAGCCTTGATCCCGTGTGTTGCGCTCACTATACCCTGCACTGGAGGTGTCCCACAATTCGGGACAGTTATGTACCTGAAAAACAAATAGACAGTGCATATTGAAGTTTGATTTGTACTTATGAATAATGTTCTATTTATCTTTGTTATAATGTTTACATACTGCAGATGCTGCTATTCAGACATCATACATACAAGTAAACTAGTGAAAACATGACATAAACATGTAAAGTTACTTACAAGGTTAACCCCTTAATGACCAGCCTATTTTAGACGTTAATGACCAAGCTATTTTTTAAGTTTTTCCATCGTCGCATTCCAAGAGCTATAACTTTTTTATTTTTGCGTCTACATAGCTGTATAAGGTCTTGTTTTTTGCGGGACAAGTTGTATTTTTTAATAGCACCATTTTGAGGTACATATTATTTATTGATTAACTTTTATTAACTTTTTTTGGGGGGATAGAAAAAAATCTGAAATTTCGCCACTCTTTTTTGCGTCTTAAATCTACGCCGTTTACCGTGTGATATAAATAACACAATAACTTTATTCAGCGGGTTGTTACGATTGCAACAATACCAAATTTGTATCGTTTTTGTATGTTTTACTACTTTTACACAGTAAAAACGCATTTTTTTCAAAATTATATGTTCTTGCGTCTCCATATTTGAAGAGTCGTAACATTTTTATTTTTTCGCCAATGCAGTTGTATGAGGGCTTTTTTTTTGCGGGACGACTTGTAGTTTTTATTGGTACCATTTTTGAGTAGATGCGACTTTTTGATCACTTTTTAATCAAATTTTTTTAAAGTCAGGATTCACGGAAAACAGCAATTTTTCCATCTTTTTTTATTACATTTTTTACGGCGTTCACCGTGCGGATTAAGTAATGTAATAGCTTTATAGTCGGGGTCGTTACGGATGCGGCGATACCAAATATGTGTAACTTTTTTACTTTATTTAGTTTTTTTAATAGTAAAGCAATTTGTAAGGGGAAAAAGTGGGTTTTTCATATTTTTTTCATATTTTTTTTAAATTAACTTTATGAAACTTTTTTTTAAACTTTTTTACTAGTCCCACTAGGGGACTTTAATATGCGATTCTGCGATCACTATTATAATACACTGCAATACTTCAGTATTGCCTCCGGCATGATCTAGCAGGCATTCGCTCCAGTCAGACCTGGGGGCCTTTATTAGGCCCTCTGCTGCCATCGGAGACACTGACACTCGGCGATCTTATCGTCGGGTATCGTTGGGAGAGAGGGAGCTCCCTCCCTCTCTCCAAAACCACTCAAATGCGGTGCTCGCTATTGAGCACCGCATCTGAGGGGTTAAACGGGTGAGATCGATACTAATATCGATCTCACCCGGCAGAGCAGGGACGCCCCCAGCCCTCAGCTGCCTCTGGCAGCTGAGAGCAGGGAGATTTGACAGCTCCCTGCTCTGTTTACTTATTCCGATGCCGCGACGTAAAAAGTCTATGGCATCGGAATAAGGCCGTTAGTGACCGACGTAAAAAGACTATGGGCCGGTCACTAACGGGTTAATAAGAGTGGACACTTCCATATCCATTCGCCTATATCTGGCCATGGTAATAGCTCTGTGTTCATGTAATAAGCCTGGAAGGCGAAAATGGAGGTTTTCTCTTCCTCATCAGAATGATGAAATATCCTGTTCCTGAAAGAAATCTGCAATGCAACACACAGCAAATCCACAACACATATTACATCTGCGGATTTCATTGCGTAATTTTGAAACTCCATTGAAGTCAATGGGGAAATTCCGCAACAAGTCCGCAACAAGTCCGCAAGAGACAGTGCATGATGTGGTCTGAAAATTCTGCACCGCAGCCTATGTTCCGCAGCGGAGTTTTCCGCAACGTCTGCACGAAGTTAACTAAAAAGGTTTTGAAACCAATGGACAAACTGTCTGCTGCGGATTTCCACTGCGGACTGTCCGCAGCGGAATTCCACAGCAATTCCGCCACATCTGAACGTGCCCTTAGTTGACCCCTTAAGGACGCAGCCTAGTTTGGGTCTTAAGGCTCAGAGCCCCTTTTTGAAATCTGACATATTTCACTTTATGTGGTAATAACGTCGGAATGCTTAAACCCATCCAAGCGATTCTGAGATTGTTTTCTCATGAGACATTGGGCTTTATGTTAGGGGTAAAATTTGGTCGAAAATTTAGAGAAAATTTAGAAAAAATTGAATTTTTCTGAATTTAAATGCATCTGCTTGTAAAACAGATGGTTATACCACCCAAAATAGTTACTAGTTCACATTTTCCATATGTCTACTTTAGATTGGCATCATTTTTTGAACATTCTTTTATTTTTCTTGGACGTTACAAGGCTTAGAACATAAACAGAAATTTCTCATATTTTTAAGAAAATTTCAAAAGCCTTTTTTTTAAGGTACCTGTTCAGTTCTGAAGTGGCTTTGAGGGGCCTATGTATTAGAAACCCCCATAAAACACCCCATTTTAGAAACTAGACCCCTCAAAGTATTCAAAACAGCATTTAGAAAGTTTATTTTAACCCTTCAGGCATTTCACATGAATTAAAGCAAAGTGGAGGTAAAATTAGCAAATTTCATTTTTTCTTGCTGAATTTCAATTTTAATAAAACATTTTCTGTAACACAGAAGGTTTTACCAGAGAAACACTACTAAATATGTATTCTCCAGATTCTGCAGTTTTCAGAAATGCCCCACATGTGGCTCTAGTGTGCTCGTGGACTAAAACACAAGCCCCAGAAGCAAAGAAGCACCTAATGCATTTTGAGGCCTCTTTTTTTATTAGAATATGTTTTAGGCAGCATGCCAAGTTTGAACAGGTGTTGAGGTGCCAAAACAGTAGGAATCCCCCAATAGTGACTCCATTTTGGAAACTACACCCCTCAAGGAATTCATTTATGGTTGTTGTTACCAATTTGACAACACAGTTTTTTCACAGCGCGTATTTGAATAGGGCTGTGAATTTAAAAAAAAATTTTTCTTTCCAATAAGATGTCGTTTTGGCTCAAAATTTCTTATTTTCACAAGGAATAAAATACCCAATTTTGTTGCCTGATTTGTCCTGAGTGTGGCAATACCCCATTTGTAGTGATAAACTGCCGTTTAGGCCCATGGGAGGGCTCAGAAGGAAAGGAGCGCTATGTGTTTGTTGGAGTCCAGATTTTGCTGGATTGGTTTTCGGGTGCCATGTCGCATTTGCAGAGCCCCAGAGGTATCAAAGCAATGGAAACCCACCAGAAGTGACCCCATTTTGGAAACTACACCCCTCAAGGGAATCATTTGTGGGTGTTGTGGCCATTTAGACCCCACTGTAATGACAGGGTAGGGAGACAGACAGGTGAGCCCTAATCTACCCGCCACTCAGTCCCTGCCTACTTGCAACGACCCATCCTAAGCGACGGGGTACAACTGGGCGACGGTCCCTACGCTCAGTAAGTGCAAGACAGATGAACAGACAAGGGTACACAGAAGCTAGGGAAACAGGGCAGCTGCCCACGGAGACACCGTGAGCAACAAGAGTAGTGAACGAGCCGAGTCAAACCAGGAGAGAACGAGTTACCAAACGCTGAGCAGGAGAGTGGTCAGAAAGCCAAGGTCAATAACAAGCAGATGATGAGTAGTACAAGCAGCAGCAGAAAGCCAGGAAACAAGCATAGAAGAATCACAGGCAAAGGAGGAACAGGAAAGGCAGGTATAAATAGACAGTGGGCGGGAGCTAGCTCCGTCTGGCCAGGCTGTGATAGGCTCTCCCACTCCTAAGCCTGCCATCCTGAGTGGTGGAAGATGGAGTCAGTCTCACAGACATAGGAGCAGGTGCAGACTGATTGCCCACGGGCGTCGACACAGAAGCTGTGTCTGGCAAATCCTTTACAGTACCCCCCCTTTTATGAGGGGCCACCGGACCCTTTCTAGGTGGACCTGGTTTATTGGGGAAACGAAGGTGGAACCTCCTGACCAATACCCCAGCGTGAACATCCCGGGCGGGTACCCAAGTCCTCTCCTCAGGCCCGTATCCCCTCCAATGGACCAGGTACTGGAGGGAGCCTTGGATCATCCTGCTGTCCACAATCTTGGCCACCTCGAATTCTACCCCCTCAGGGGTGAGAACAGGGACCTGAGGTTTCCTCGAGGGAGCCAAGGACGGGGAGCAGCGTTTAAGGAGGGAGGCATGAAAGACGTCATGCACTCGAAAAGACGGGGGCAACTCCAGTGAAACCTAATAAAATCTTGCTTCCCTTTCAGGTCTCTTTCGGTGGTAGGTCTGCTACTGGCAGTGCCTTCGTGGATTCATGGTCTTCTGCTAATATTATGTCTGTGGAATTTGCTATGTCTCTAGCTATGCCATTGATGATTTGCCTAAACCTGTCCCGGTAGTGGGTATCGACTCCACTCCTCTTGCTAATTGTTATTTTACTCAGCATACCCCTGTTTTTGAACTCCTTGTTGGCTCCATGCATTTGGAGCAGTGCTCTGTACTGATGATGCAGGGATTATCGTCCGATTTGGTTTTAGGCCTTCCCTTGTTGCAGATGCATAATCCCATGTTTAACTGGAATACTGGGGATCTTACCAAATGGGGTAATGAATGCATGACGTCATGTTTTTCTGTTAATTCTATTTCTCTCCCTGAGGAGGTGAACACTCTACCTGAGTTTGTTCAGGACTTTGTTCAGGAGTTTGGAAGGGCTCAGAAGGAAAGGAGCGCTATGTGTTCTTTGGAATCCAGATTTTGCTGCATTGGTTTTCGGGTGCCATGTCGCATTTACAGAGCCTCTGAGGTATCAAAGCCATGGAAACCCCCAAGAAGTGACTCCATTTTAAAAACGACACCCCTTAAGACATTCATCTAGAGGTGTAGTGAGCATTTTGACCCCACCGGTATTGTATAAAAGATAATGCGCAGCAGATGGTGCAGAGTGAGATTTGCAATTTTCTATATATATGCCAATTCAGTGTCCGATATATTGTGCCCAGCATGTGCCACCGGAGATATACACCCCATAAATTGTAATGTGGGTTTTCCCGGGTACGGCAATACCCTACATGTGGCAGTTATCTGCTGCCTGGGCCCACAGCAGGGCTCAGAAGTGAAAGATGAGGGGGATAAGCTGTGCAGAGTGCATCAGGGTAAATTAAAAATCAAGGGATGTATGATAAATTCTAAAACAATCTTTCATACAGAGCCCTGGTTTTTCGGGACACGTGTCGCATTGATATATTGTGTCCTTCCTTATCCCCCTCTTTGAGCAGACTCTGCACCTCTTTTGACTTTTTCCCTTCTTGCCAGTTTGGGGAACTTCTCCTGGAAAGTGTTGCCCTGGTACGATGCGTGTGTCCTCGCTTCCAGAAGTACTAGGTGCCCCCCCCTTCCTGGTCCCAAAAGATTAGATTTTTGATAACCACCTCTTGAAATTCCAGGAAAGTTCCCCTCTGGCCTGCACATCGACGTAGCACGTACGCATTGTACAATGCCATCTGTATGATGTGCACGGCCAGCTTCTTATACTACACCCTCGTTTTCCGCATGGCGCTATAGGGTTTCAGGACTTGATCTGACAAGTCCACCCTTCCCATGTACCTATTATAGTCCAGGATGCAATCTGGTTTGGGGGTCTCTGTACTGGTACCTCGTACTGGTAAATGGGTACTGATGTGGCCATGTATTGTTGTCAATACAAGGACATCTCTCTTGTCCTTGTACTTGACACACACTATGTTGCTGCTAGTTTGTGCTCTGCTCTCAACCCTTCTGAGTGTTTGCCCAAGCAGAGTCTTAGGGAGGCCTTTCAGGTTTTTTCTAGCAGTGCCACATGCCACAATACTTCTGGAAGCGGGGCACTTGAAGAGGGGGAGGGAGGTATACAAATTATCAAGGGAGAGGTGGTAACCCTGGTCCAGCAGTGGGTGCACCAAATCCCACACAATTTTTGCGTTAATTCCCAGTAAGGGGTGGCATTCTGGGGGCTGAATACTGCTGTCCTTCCCTTCATATATTCTAAATTTGTAATTGTACCCTGATGCACTCTCGCACAGCTTATACATTTTCACGCCATACCTTGCCCTCTTACTCGGCAGATACTGGCGGAATTGAAGCCTACCTTTAAAATGTACCAGGGACTCATCAATAGAAATCCACTTCTCGGGGGTGTATGCTTGGGCAAACCGTGCACTGAAATGGTCTAATAGGGCTCTCAGTTTATATAAACGGTCAAAACTGGGATCACCTCGGGGTGGGCACTGCTCATTATCAGCATAATGTAAGAAGCGAAGTATTGCCTCATAACGCATCCTGGACATGGCCATGCGGTACATCGGGTGTGGTATAACAGGTCTGTACTCCAGTAGGTCCTAATGGATGGCTTTTTCAGAAGCCCCATGTTCAAGTGAAGTCCCCAGAACTTGCCCAACTCTGCTGCGTCTACAGGGATCCACCTGTGGGATTGGGCATAAAATGATGTGGGGTTCTTAGTAATATACTGTTGGGCATATAAATTTGTCTGGGACACCATAAGCTCTATAAATTCATCCGTGAAGAACTTGAAAAAGTCCATCTCACTGAGCCCTGCCATGTTAAATTTTATCCCTGGGCTGCCTGTGTACTCAGGGATTTGGGGCTCGTAATTGTCTGGTGTGGTGGTCCAAACGGGGTCACTTCGCTCGGAGGTTTCAACTGTTGCGGGGTCACTTCTCCCAGGGGTTTCAACTGTGATGGAGGTCCTGGGGCGTCTCCTATGGGGTCCCTCCTCTTCATCACTGGATGAGGAGGTTGATAAATAAAAGAGAGTCTCGCCATCTGACGAGTCCTTGTCAGAGGCAAGACACGCATAAGACTCTTCCAGAGAAAATGACCTTTGGGACATATTTTATTATTTATGTGTCTCACGTGTAAATTGTGTGCTTAGACACGTGTATTATGTATACAGCAAAATGTATTCTCTTGCACAGTACTTTTATGAGTACTTTTATTAGTACTAGTAGATGCAATTGACTGCTACCTAAAAAATGTTTTTGGTTTTTATGGAATGATTCCCTGAAACCACAATACCAGATGAGATGCTGCAGATAACTAAATATCTAAAGTTTTTATATATTTAGTATATATATTAATTTTTTCTTTTTTTTATAGAACAAGTGGACTTCCCTGACACTAAACCTATCTACGGCGACGATTCCCTGACACTAAACCTAACTAGATTATTCTTTATAGCTTTCCTGACGCTAAACCTAACTACGGTGACGGGTGCTTGACACTAAACCTATCTAGATTATGCCGAGCTTTCCTGGCGCTAACAACTGATTTTAAACCTAACTACAGTGATGGATCCCTAACTCTAAACCTAACTACGGTGACGGATTCCTGACACTAAATTCCCTGACACTAAACCTCACTACGCTTTTTGACACTAACTAAGCCTAATACTAAGCTAGCTAGATGCTAACTTTCTAAACTAACTTTTTTTAAATGTTTATTTTAATACATTTTTTTTTTTGTTTTTTTTCATTTTATAAAAAAAAAAAAAATTCACAGGGACCAAAATAATGTGGCCCTGAAAACTAAGAAGTGGTCAGTGATAGGAGATCACTGACCAAAAACGGGGGTGACAAGGGGAACACAGGAGGAGGAGGAGGAGGAGGAGGAGGACAGGTGTGGGAAGTGGATAGAGCAAGAGGGAAGTACAAAAAGTAACTTTTTCAAGTTTTTTTTAAAGGTTTTCCGCACACAATTCTCAGACACAACTGCTCTGAACAACTCTCCAACGCCAACAGAGAAGTTCAGAGCGGGTGCGGCAGGATGTGACGTCTGGGGCAGGAAATGATGTATGCGATCGCTGTTATTGGTTAGTAGTCACTGACTAACCAATAGCAGCGATCGCCGGGGCGGGACCACTGCAATTGGTCCTGGAGTATTGAGCTGTGATAGCCTGCTGTTGGTAACAGCAGGTATCACAGCTCGATGAAGCGCCGGGGGAAAATGGCGATGCATTTTCCCCTGGACGTACTATTCTGAGTGCGAAGGATGTACTTAGCTCGACGGAATAGTACGTCGCTGAGCGCGAAGGGGTTAAAGTCGACCACCAGGACCTCCCACCCCTTAACGAAGACAAAAATAACTTTGTATATTTGTGGCTATTTCAATATTTTTTTTTTCTCATTGACGGTTTAGTTGTTGTAGTTTTCAATCATTGTATGTTTGCTGTAATGAAAGTTACATACACTGACTTCCCGGTAAGTTTATGCTACTTTTCTAGAGTTTAGACTACTTTCCATCTCCAATAGACAGTGCAGCTAAGCTGGAGTAACTGATAATAGCTGTGTCATAATGAAGTAGAGCCAAGCAGCCAATGGCTGTGATTGGTCAGCGTCATACACTTCTCTTCACAATGGCCAGTTGGTAAAAAGTAAAAACACGCCCAGTTGTCCATTAATAAACTAATTAGCATAAATCTAAAATTGTTTATAACTTGGTCAAAAATGATTGTTATCTACATTACAGCGCCGATCAGATTATGTAGGAGATAGGGCACTTATAATCTGATGACAGAGCCGCTTTAGTGACATGTCAGAAGTTTTAAACGGTGAGGGTGGAAGCACTGAGACCCCTACCGATCACTAAAATGAAGCAGCAGAAACGTTTGGGTGGGCGCTGAGACGCTAGGCTTCTGATCGGCTTTTCTCAATAGAAAGTCTATGGGCCCGTACACCATTACATCGGCTTTCCAAAAAAAGCAGATCAGCGCTTCTGCAGTTCCATTTTAGCAATCGGTGGGGGTCTCAGTTCTCAGACTCCCACTGATGAAAACTTATGATATGTCACTATGACATGTCAGAAGTTTGTTGAAAGTTTAGTTACACTTTAAACAAATAAATAGCAATAGGTAAGCATTAAAGGAGTTTTCCGGAACCAATTAACTAATTTCTATTTCACTGCACATATAAAAATAATGTAATTTGTAATATACTTACGTTTTGATTACATCTTCTAAAATACCGATTCCAGCAAAATCCTTACTTCCGGCGCTAGCTCATCTACAATCTGAGTTCTGTTTTCCGGCTGGCTCAATGTACGGGTACGTCATTCCTGATGTCACTGTACACTGAGGGAAGTGGTGGACCGGATACTCCCTTTCTTCTGATAGGTTCCGGTCTACTGCTAGGGGAGAGAAACATATGGTCAGTGATGTCAGGGGATTCCCCAGAGTCCCGGAGCAGAGCCTATACTAGCACTGTGCCTGGGACTCCAGCTCTGGGAAAGACCCTGACAACACAGTCCATATATGGGCAGTGATGTCAGGGGACTCCACAGAGTCCCAGAGCAGAGCCTATACTAGCGCTCTGCTCTGCTTTGGAACTCCAGGGGTCAAATTACATTTTTTTTTTACCATTATGTAAGAGTGTTGTTTGCTACAGCAGTGATATGTTGCACATTAATCGTTAGCTCTCACTGATCAAATGAGAGCAGTAAAATGGCAACAGAGATTGTTTATAGCTGGATGTAGTAGGCATGATGAGTCCCTGCTGCCGGCGCACTGCATGCTGGGACACAAGCGGTGTATGCCGGGAACTGTATGGCCGGAAGAGCAAGACAACAGACACACAGAGGTAAACAAACCTCTCAATGTAAACAATAGAGAATAATAGTAAATTAAAAAATAAAAATGTAGATAACTATATTCAGGGGGCATTAATAGATAAATTGAGAAGCGTTACAGTGATTAAAAAAGACTGCAAATACACATCTACTTTAAGAGTTCACACACGGTGGATATGTTGCACATTCACAGCACATTTACTGCCAATTTTTGGTAAAATACGCCATAGATTTTGTCGTGGACGTCACCCTTTGCATTGAAAATAGTAAAATCAGCCGTGAAAATCCACAGTATGCTGTGAATATTTTTCAAAACCCCGTCCTCATGCATTGTATTGTAATTGTCATATATGGCCTCTGTTTTATCTTCTTTTTTTTTTTTATTAGTTTACCTGAAATACAGAAATCAGATTAAATGCAGATGTTGTCATTGTTACTATGTTCCTTCGAATTAACAAACTTCTCACTGAATGAACTTAGTTGGGTGTTCACCATTATTTCCTTTGGAAGAAGTTCAGAGAGAGGGCATGTGTCTCATAAAATAACACATTGGTAATTTTAATTAGCACACTGCTAAAATCCTATTTGTAATACAGTAATTATACAGAGCAGATCATGTTGGTTTTATAGATGTACACACCCTTGTACTGATAAAACTTTTCAAGGTAGTCCACTGCATTTTGGCTCATCGACACTGGTGTAAGAGTCATGCATTGATCAAAATGACTTATTAAACAGTTATTGCAATAGGTAGAATAGAACATACAGTATTCTATATTTCGATATATATCTCAATATGAGTGAAATGAATGAATTAATTAATGCATGACAAGTTAATTTGCACTTATCTTTGTGCAGCTTAAAACTGTCTTTAATGAGTTAACGCATGTAAAGCTTTGAGAAAGGTTTGTAGCTGAAAGGGCGTTTGTACACCAATGTTTGCTTAAAGAGGCTCTGTCACCAGATTTTGCAACCCCTATCTGCTATTGCAGCAGATAGGCGCTGCAATGTAGATTACAGTAACGTTTTTATTTTTAAAAAACGAGCATTTTTGGCCAAGTTATGACCATTTTTGTAATTATGCAAATGAGGCTTGCAAAAGTCCAAGTGGGTGTGTTTAAAAGTAAAAGTCCAAGTGGGCGTGTATTAGGTGCGTACATCGGGGCGTTTTTAATACTTTTACTAGCTGGGCGCTGTGAAGAGAAGTAACATCCTCTTCTCTTCAGAACGCCCAGCTTGTGACAGTGCAGATCTGTGACGTCACTCACAGGTCCTGCATCGTGACGGCCACATCGGCAGCAGAGGCTACAGTTGATTCTGCAGCAGCATCAGCGTTTGCAGGTAAGATCGACTTACCTGCAAATGCTGTTGCTGCTGCAGAATCAACTGTAGCCTCTGGTGCCGATGTGGCCGTCACGATGCAGGACCTGTGAGTGACGTCACAGATCTGCACTGTCACAAGCTGGGCGTTCTGAAGAGAAGAGGATGTTACTTCTCATCAGAGCGCCCAGCTAGTGAAAGTATTAAAAACGCCCCGATGTACGCACATAATACACACCCACTTGGACTTTTACTTTTAAACACACCCACTTGGACTTTTGCAAGCCTCATTTGCATAACTACAAAAATGGTCATAACTTGGCCAAAAATGCTCGTTTTTTTAAAATAAAAAAGTTACTGTAATCTACATTGCAGCGCCTATCTGCTGCAATAGCAGATAGGGGTTGCAAAATCTGGTGACAGAGCCTCTTTAATTTTGGATGCTGTTCCTTATAGTTTTCCCCTTGTATTGTTGATGGGGATTGGATCCACGCCTGTGGTAATGTGCATATGGATCACATTTTTACTTTTCACGTGTTGTTTATATTGCAGCGACACCAATAATGTATGTGTGAGAACATTGTAAGACCACGTGAAAGTTAATATGTACATTATGCTGCAATCATTGGATTTATTAGTGATGGCTGTATACACAGACACTTACAAGACAAGTGTTTCATTTCATTCACCTTTAACAAAAAAATACATGGAAGAAACTTTATGTCTTGGTACAAACATTGGTAAAAGTAGGGAGTTAAAGTTATGTCTTGTGTTCATATACAAGTTAAAAGGTTGTTACCTGTCTCGCTCCGTACACTGGCACTAGGCCACACTGATGAATTTTGTAAGGATTATATCTTAGTTGAATACTTTAGATTAAGGTCCGCTACCACATGGCCAATCGATTGTAAGACAGATCTAGTTTAGAAAACCGATTTTCATATACTTTATAAGGGAATTCGGAGTTAATGAAGGTGGGTCCCTTATTCAAGATCCTCATTTCATGGTCAGAGTGGAGCGCGATTACAAAGAGCGTCTCTCGCTCTGGAGGTCTTGTCCTGTCCTGTATTACACAGACAGCCCATTGATTGGAATGAGCACTATGTTATGTTTAATTTCCCCATGTGGTGGCGCTACAGAGAAATTGAACACTTACTGGCAGGTTTCTCAAAAAAATTACAGATAATCACTGGAAGACACTTTGGGATCAGCTTATTGTGCAGCTATACTCAGAGTTTAAGTCATTGATCAGCTGGAAAAATTCAACATGACTGATCATGTTTTAGGTCAGTTGTTGGAGTAAATTTTGCTTGGTATAAAATATCAAAGATGATTGGTTGAAATCAGCTTTTTTGGATGATTTTTCTATAAAGTGTAGAGGCAGCTTAAATCTGACATGTGAACAAAATGAGCTTATACATAGATATGTGAAAGGTCTTGTTGACCACTACCTTTCATAAGAAGAGAGATTCAGTGCACCTGGTTGCAAAAACTCTGCGGACTGGTTTCTTAGTTGTTTTCATGATCATTCAGTAGAAGCTTTAAAAACTATGGAAAGGGTATGGGTCTTCAAGAATGATACATGACACATCACTTAAGAGCTTCTAGTTGGACACTCCTGACCTATTGAAAGCCAACATTTCTTCTGGCACTCAGTGACAGTTGTCTACTAGGTAATGCCTACATGGTGATGTATTCAATCTGTCAGCAGACTTCACCATTATGCTTTATGGGTCTTAGTAGACTTATTTGTGATCTCTAGCCAGAATATTTTCATTTGGCTGCAACTAAAGTCATATCATTCCTCGTGGGCAGCTGTGAAATATTTGGGCAACTCCCATCTCTGCTGTGAATTTTGTTCCTGAGATCCTGTAATATTAAAGATTATTTCACATCTCTTTAAGAAGCACCATATGTAGAGTGAAAATAGTGTATTTTTCCGCATACAAATCTTTCCAGTCGGTCGTGCTGTTTTATTCCATAGTTTAAAATGTACTGGTATGAGAATTGTCCCAGTAACTTTGTGCCTGTCGTCAGGAAAAATAGAAGTTCCAATGGGGAATTTACTAATGGAAATGTTAAACCTTGACCTAGCTCTAAAACTCCTAGTTGAGGTGGTTTAAATAATATGTTATATTCAACTAAAAGGGGTTGACTAATGAAGAAATCCTTTGTCCGTCATAGGGGGTTCTGCTTTTTGTTCAGAAACAGTGCCACACTTGTCCATGAGTGGTGTCTGTTACTGCAGCTTATCCCCCATTCACGCCAATGGGGCTAAACTACAGTACAATATGCAGCCCAGGGACAGGTGTGGTGGTGCTGTTTCTGGAAGAAAAAAATACTTCTTCCTAAACCTAGACAACTCCTTTAAGCTGGAACTACACAAGCAGTTTTCATGGCCGTTTTTGATGCAGTTTTTTGTGCCAAAGCCAGGAGTGGATCCTAAAAGAAGGAAACGTATAATGGGAGGACTGATATATCTCCTCTTTCTGGAATCACTCCTGTGTTTGTCTCAAAAAACTGCATAAAAAACTGCCTCAAAGTGCCAACGATGTACATGTGTTATTCCAACCATGGACTGGATTCACATACAGCATTAGCTCGCGTTCTTGGTGTCTTTCTTTCACTGCGTTTGTTTAGCATGCTTTTTTTCCACCCACATATACTGAAACCAGATGTTACTTTAAAGTCTATAGTAAAATATGAGAAAGCCTACATACACAGCATTTTGGTTTTTAATGCTTTTGTAGTGTTTTTGGTGTCAAAATGCAGCATACTCGAAGTATGGCATTTTTTCCATAGTCTTCTCTATAGGACTTAACAAAATTACACAAAATAAAAAATGACACCAAAAGCATATGTAAAAACACCATAAAAAAAACGCATAAGACGAACACTGTTTTAAAACGCTTGAGAAAGTGTGTGTGAAGGAGACCTTAAAGAGGCTCTGTCACCACATTATAAGTGCCGTATCTCCTACAGAATCTGATCGGCGCTGTAATGTAGATAACAACAGTGGTTTTTATTATGAAAAACTATCAATTTTGAGCAAGTTATGAGCAATTTTAGATTTATTCTAAAATGTCTATTCACGCTGCCAACACTTTGGTAAAGTTTGTGTGGGACTCGAGAGATCACGCTATGCATGACAGCACAGCGAGATCATGCTGTGCAGCGATTAAGTCCCACACAAACTTTACCGAAGTGTAGGGAGTGTGAATAGACATCGCGTCCTGAATAGATGTCTATTCACTCTCAAGACACTTCAATAAAGTTAATGTGGGTGTATGTGACAGCACAGCATAATCTCGCAAGATCACGCTGTGCTGTGTACAAATGGACATGAATGGACATGAATGGATAGAAGTGTATGACGCTGATTGGTCACTGATTGGTCAGCGTCATACACTTCTCTTTACTACGCCCACTTGGTCAAAAGTTAAAAACCGCCCAGTTGGGCATTACGAAAGTAATTAGTATAAATCTAAAACTACTCATAATTTGCTTAAAAATTATTGTTCTTCAAAATAAAAACCACTGTTGTTATCTACATTACAGCGCAGATCAGATTATGTAGGAGATAGGGCATTTATAATCTGGTGACAGAGCCTCTTTGAGAGCCTTTTACAGCGGCCTACACTCGGCCGGTGCAGCGAGCGCCGTTCAACGAGACATCGTTGATTGGTGCTCGCTTGCTCATGTCACACGGAGCTATGGATGGGGACGAGCGGTCGTTACTCCGATCGCTCGTCCCCATATGTTATCACGTCGGCAGCGCGTGGGAGGTGTGCTGCCAACAACGATAAATTCTTACTTTTTTTAAACTATACGACCAGCAGGGGATCGAGCGTTTGCTCTTTCATCTGCTGATCATTCCATGTTTACACAGGGTAATTATCGTCAACGAGCGTTCTATTAACTCTTGTCTGCCCGATAATCGTCCTGTGTAAAACCCCCTTTATGCTTACGTAACCAATCAGATACCAGTTAAAATCTTCTAGTGCAGTACAGAATATTATTCACACCTGATTATCTTACGGCAGATGTATCTCTTTAAATTGGCTGTCATGTCTTCTAGTATTCTATTTTGGACCTGCTTCCGCTTGCGGCTGATCTTCAGGAGCTCACTACAGCATTGTCTATTCTTTTTCTGCTAAAGATGCTATTTATGTATAATTTATATTTCACCAGATGTTACACTTCTTTCTGTAATATAGGGAAACCGTGCACTGTACCACAGATAGATTGGTTTGTCAGGAGTTGTTCACACTTCATGCATGAGTTCATCTTGTAATTGGATATCCCTCTCAAGTGTTATTTGTGGAAGTCCTAATGAGTATGACAAGAGTAGAGGCACAGAGAGCCTGAAAGGCCAGCATTTTTGTGGCGGAGCACCTTTCACCTTCCCTACTAGCCAAGAATGCTGTTCGTTGAGCCTTAGGAAATTCACCCTTTCTTGGTTTTGTTCCTATTATCTGAGATTTCAGAATCTGGGAAAAAAAGATAATACTTCATTGGTTTGCATACACATGTGTACATTTCAATGTTCTGTGTTTCCTTGAGAGGAATCCCAAGGAGCCAATTAACCTAACGTGTTCCCAAACAATTCTCTGTTTGGAAAGAATAATTTTCAGTGTGGGTGTTCCTTGAAATTGTATGCCTCATACCCTGTTATTACTGAAATGTGTGCAGTGCTCTACAGAGTGCCAGCTACATTCTCATGCACTGTATAGATTATGGCAATATCCCACACACAGTGCAAGATAATCCCTGTTTTGATTTTGTTAGGCGTACAAATCCTTTTTGAACGTTTAGTAATTTAAAAAATGTAGAAATCCCATCTGTATCTAGAACAACGACGTGTAAACAGAAATTGCTTAATTGAAATGTTTTAATTAGTGATTTATTTGGTTAAAATAGTCGAGTGACATGTTTAAAGAATTTTTTGTATGGAGAATTCAATGCTGGTTTTCTGCTACATAACCCTATACTGAAATTGTTTTCTTTACTTGCAAGGCTTGTCCATTTAAACACTATAAGTTTAAGGCTGTACTAATTGCCTTTGTAAAAGCACGAGGATATTATTGGGATGATTTGTTGTTTTTGGCGTTTGCCAAGAGTTTGCAAAGTTTGAAGACTGTAGTACTATGTAAATGAAGCCTTTAATGAAATCACTGCAAAACAACATTCTCTCCTGAAAGCTACCACCAACCGTGAGATTAAGTTTAATAAAGGAAAAGCATATGCTATTAATAATTAAAGGAACCCACAAGAAAAAACTATGTTATGCTTAGTGCAGTGCCTAAGGAGGCAGTGAACGACTCAGAGATTCCAAAAACACAGAAGATAGTCATACACCGCCCCTTACGCCCTGCACTAGGCATCTGCTTTTCCTGGAGAGTTCCATTAATATCCTTCATTTATATTAAAGGGGTTTTCCCATCAAGGACATTTATGACATATCCACAGGATATGTCATAAATGACAGATAGATGCCGGTCCCACCTCTGGGACCCGCACCTATCTCTAGAAATAGGCCTCTAAACCCTTTTCTACTGCCCTATGTTGTGGCTGAAGCGTGTAATTCCCGGCCATGAATTACAGAAACAGTCTGTCTCCTTGCTCTTTGCCAGAGCGTTGTTCGTTACCCTTTGTTTGTCGTGCTTATTGTCTCCCAGTGTCTTCCAGTTTCCCAGTGTACCTTGCTCCTGTATCCTGTATCCTGTTTCCATGCTACCTAGTGCTATTGCCGTGCTGTGCTATTGCCGTGCTGTGCTACAGTCTACACTTGATCTGCTACGCCTCACCTGACGAAGGCCCGCCGTCTGGTCCTGGACGTGCCTGCCTCGCTAATGCCTACGATTGCCTCAGGTACCCTCGCTGAACTAATTTAACTCTATACTTACCTGTTTGGCCAGCTGCCATCCCGCTACACGGTATAGCCCAGTGGGTCCACACCCCGCATCGTGACAGTACGCTCTGGCCATAGACTCCGCTGGTCAATTCAAGGGCTTGGCACCCTCCCAAGCTATGCAGGCGTATCTGCTGGATCTCCGAGCTAGGCAGGATCAGCTCCTCGTGGCAATGGAATCTATGGCGCAGCAGCTAGGGACGCTAGTTGCTTCTCTTCCTGCCTCTATGCAAGTCCTTCAAGCCGATCCTCCTGGCAGTTCCTGTCCGGATCCTCGGTTCTCGCTGCCATTGCCCTCTCGGTTCGATGGAGACGCCAGTGCTTGTCAGGGGTTTCTGAACGAATTTCACATTCATTTTACCCTGCACTCTCGAACATTTCCATCAGATGGAGCCAAGATCGCATTCATCATCTCCCTCCTGACTGGCAAGGCCCTGGCATAGGCTAATCCTATCTGGGAACGTCAGGGATCCGAGACCCGAGATTTTCAGGCGTTTGTGCGAATATTCCGAACTGTTTTTGAGGAGCCTGGGCGAGTCTCATCGGCAGCCACTGCCATCTTCAACCTTCGCCAAGAGGACACCTCCGTGGGCGAGTATACGATCCAGTTCCGGACTCTGGCAGGAGAGCTATCCTGGAAAAATGAGGCCTTTGTGGTATCCTATTGGCATGGCCTGTCGTCCGAGATCAAGGATGAACTGGCTGCTCGAGACCTGCCTTCTGCCTTGAATGACTTGATTCTGCTTGCCTCTCGGGTAGACATAAGGCTGAGGGAAAGATCTCACAAGGTTTGTCAGGAGCGTCGGCGCCCTAGACTGGCGCCCAACTTTCAGCAACCCCTCTTGCCTGCTTCTATTGCTTTGCCTGAGGTCCCGATGCAAGTAGACTGACTGAAATTATCGGTCCAGGAGAAACAGCGCAGGCGCACCTCTGGACTTTGCTTATATGGCGGCCTCACTGGCCATGTCGTGCGTCAGTGCCCTCACAAGCCAAAAAACCCCAGCGCCTAGGTTTGGTTGGAGAGACAACCCTGGGCGTCAACACATTGAGTCAAGAACTCTCTTCCAAACTATTCATTCCCGTAACCATCATTGCTGGCGAGAGGTCTCATCAGGTCTCCGCATATCTGGACTCTGGCTCTGCAGCCAACTTCGTCTGCCAGGATCTTGTGGATCTCCTACAGTTGACTACTATCCCGCTTGAAAGGCCACTGATCGTTGCCTCGGTGGATGGACTGCCATTGCCGGCCCCAGTTGTGTCCGTAACCAAGCCATTGAGACTCCAAGTGGGAGCCCTTCATGCTGAACTCATCTCCCTGTTCGTCCTGTCCAAGGCCGTCAACCCTGTGCTGTTGGGTTTGCCTTGGCTTCGTCTGCATGCCCCTGTCCTGGATTGGAACTCTAGAGAGGTTCTCCAGTGGGGCCCGAAGTGTCTTGACCGCTGTCTGGGTCATATCCAGTTGCCACAACCTGTACCTCTTCAGTCTTTGACAGGTTTGCCTTCCTGTTTCTCGATGTTCGCGATGTCTTCAATAAAAAGGAGGCCGAGACCTTGCCGCCACACCGGGCATATGACTGTCCGATTGACCTGGTTCCTGAATCGTCTCCTCCTCGTGGTAGAGTGTAGCCTCTCTCCCTGCCAGAGACCCAGTCCATGTCAACCTACATTAAGGAGAACCTGGGGAGGGGTTTCACTCGTAAATCCTCATCCCCGGCCGGAGCGGGGTTCTTCTTTGTTAAAAAGAAAGATGGATCGTTACGTCCTTGCATTGACTACCGAGGCCTAAACCAGATCACGGTGAAGAACAGGTACCCTCTGCCTTTGAGTTCTGAACTGTTTGATCGCATACAGGGGGGCGAAAAAAAATTCTAAACTGGACCTGCCTATAATCTGATTCGGATTCGTCGAGGTGACGAATGGAAGACTGCCTTTAATACTCGTGATGGGCACTACGAATACTTAGTTATGCCCTTCGACCTGTGTAACGCCCCCGCAGTATTTCAAGAATTTGTCAATGACATTTTTCGTGATCTCCTTTGTTTGTGTTGTGGTGTATGTCGATGACATTTTGATTTTTTTCCCCAGATCCAGTAACTCATCAAAGTCATGTCCGCCAGGTGTTGCTCCGTCTAAGAGAGAATCGCCTTTACGCCAAGTTGGAGATGTGTGTTTTTGAGAAGAAGTCTCTATCCTTCCTGGGATATATTATCTCAGATCAGGGCCTCAAGATGGAGCCCCAGAAGGTAAAGGCTGTCCTGGAGTGGCCACGCCCCCAAGGCTTAAGGGCCATACAACGCTTTCTAGGATTCGCCACCTTCTACCGACTGTTCATCCCCAACTTCTCATCTTTGACAGCCCCCATCTCCAGCCTCACTAAGAAGGGTATGAATGCCAAGATGTGGACTCCGGAGGCTGAAGCCGCATTTGAATCCTTAAAGAAAGCCTTCACGTCTGCCTCCATTCTGCCCCATCCGGATGTATCCCTACAGTTTTCGTTAGAGGTGGACGCTTCCTCGGTGGGTGCACTGTTGTTCCAGAAAAGATCGAAAGGCAAGGCTGTGGTATGTGGCTACTATTCCAAGCTGTTTTCTTCCGCAGAGTGTAACTACTCGATTGGGGACCAGAAGTTACTGGCTATTAAGCGGGCTCTGCAGGAGTGGAGACATCTACTGGAAGGCGCGGTTCATCCTATCCTGATCTTCACGGATCACAAGACTTGACCTACCTACAGACGGCCCAGCGGTTGAATCCTCGTCAAGCCAGGTGGTCGTTGTTCTTTGCTCGGTTCCGGTTCGAACTCCACTACCGACCCGCCGACAAGAATGTGAGGGCCGATGCCTTGTCTAGATCTTTTGAAACCGAAGACGCCATGTAATCTCCACAGAATATTATTGACCCATCCTGCATCTTCTCTGTGAATCCCCTGCAAGTTAGAGACATTCCTCCGGGTAGGACTTTTGTACATCTGGCTGACCGAGGAAGAATTCTTTGCTGGGGTCACACTTCTAAGCTGGCAGGTCACGCGGGTGCTCGTAAGACCCAAGATCTAATCACCCGTCAGTTCTGGTGGCCCACGCTACCGAAAGATGTTATGGACTTTGTCTCCTCTTGCACAGTATGTGCAGCAAATAAAGTTGCACACTCCAGACCTGCTGGCCTGCTCCAACCACTGCCTGTGCGTGGCAACATGTCGCTATGGACTTTGTTACGGATCTTCCTTCTTCTGCGAGTTGCAGTGTGATCTGTGTGGTGGTGGATCGATTTTCCAAAATGGCTCACTTCAATCCCTTGACCGCCCTGCCATCTGCTACGCGATTGGCTGACCTCTTCATACAGCACATCTTCCGTCTGCACGGCTTGCCCCTGCATATTGTCTCAAAGGGTCCAGTTCACCTCTAAGTTTTGGAGAGCACTCTGCGGCCTCCTCGGTGTAAAATTGGACTTCTCTTCGGCCTATCATCCCCAGTCCAATGGGCAAGTCGAGAGAGTTAACCAGATTATGGAGAACTATCTACGTCACTTTGTTTCCAGGCACCATGATGATTGGGTGCAGTTGCTCCCGTGGGAGAGTTCTCCTATAACAACCACACCAGTGAGTCGACCACTTCCAGTCCATTCTTCATCGTCTATGGCCAACATCCTCGTATACCTCCTTCCTGTTTCTACAATGTCCCAGGTGCCCACAGCCGATTCAACCTTCAGGGACTTTCTACAGATATGGCAACTGACCCGTTCTTCTATCCTGTTGGCGGTGGACCGCATGAAGAGAAAGGCAGATACAAGAAGACGGGCACCTCCGCAGTTCCTTGGTCCCTTCGAAATCCTGCTACAGATCAACCCGGTATCCTACAAGCTGCGGCTCCCCCCTACCCTCAGGACTCCTAACTCCTTTCACGTCTCCCTGCTGAAACCCGTGGTCCTGAAGTGCTACTCCAGGACTTCTATCTCCACAGTGGCCCCTGGCGGCTCATCGGGGACTTTCGAAGTAAAGGAAATTCTGGCTACCAAGAAGGTGGGAGGAAGGACATTTTATTTAGTGGATTGGAGGGGGTTCGGTCCAGAAGAGAGGTCTTGGGAGCCAGAGGAGAACATCGATGCTCCTGTCCTCATGAGGAAGTTTCTCTCCCGCTCTGGTCCCAAGAAGAGGGGGCATAAGACGGGGGGGTACTGTAACGTCTATGGCCACGGTCCGTCGTTCGGTCGTTAACCTTGACGGCCGTGGCCATGGACAGCTTACCTCGTTGCAGCGTCGTCCTCCTGTCAGGCGCTGGCACTCACTTCCAGACTCAGTGTGTCTCCGGCGGGCGCGCGCTCGCGCGTGCACGGCCTTAAAGGGCCAGTGCGCGGATTTTTGCAGAAACTCTGCAATCTAGCCCAGGATGCCCTGGGCTATAAAAAGGGCTCTGTCTCCTTGCTCTTTGCCAGAGCATTGTTCGTTACCCATTGTTTGTCGTGCTTATGGTCTCCCAGTGTCTTCCCGTTTCCCAGTGTACCTTGCTCCTGTATCCCGTATCCTGTTTCCGTGCTACCTAGTGCTATTGCCGTGCTGTGCTATTGCCGTGCTGTGCTACAGTCTACACTTATTCTGCTACGCCTCACCCGACGACTGCCCGCCGCCTGGTCCTGGACGTGCCTGCCTTGCTACTGCCTACGATTGCCTCAGGTACCCTCGCTGAACTAATTGAACTCTATACTTACCTGTTTGGCCAGCTGCCATACCGCGTAGAGCGGTCCACACCCCACATCGTGACAATATGTCATAAATGTCTCTGATGGGAAACCCCTTTAATAATATTTAAAAAAAAGATTTAGAATCTTCTACCCTTTTCATGACCGATTGCAAGGTATTATTATTGCCTATATTGTATAAATTGACCTGTATTTCAATTTAATATTTAATGAAAAACATGAAAAATCAGTTATAGAACTTTCCCGCTCTCCTTGTCTCCATTGTTAAAAATTCCTTTCAAGTTATCGACACCTTTGACATGCAAAAAAATATTTTTAAATATGTTAGTGGTTACCTGGAGTTAAAAAAGTTGCTCTACAGGATGTAATCTTCATTCCTTCATTCATTTTAATTCCCCCTGATATTCAGTTTGCAACTTGCTCCATGTTTCAGACTTTTCTCATGTGGACCTGTCCCTCCCAGTAATACCTACTGGATGTGGGGTCTGTGAATCCAGGATGTTGCTGCCCTTTCTAGCTCTTAGGTATCAGAACAGCCTCATTCATGTACTACTTTCTAATTGTACAGCCCCTGAGGAATCTCTTCTCCCTTGTGCTGTCAGTCATGGATGCTGAAGAGTGTGTGAAATTTCCCCCTCCCTCCCTTGGCACAGTCTGCCGTGAGTGTTCTCCTCTCACTTTACTCAGATACACAGCCTTTGTGATTCACCCTCTCCTCCTGCGTGCTTTCTTCCATATCTGCACTTTGATGCAGTACAGCTTGTGTGATCTGCCACTACCTTAAAGACTAGGTAAACCTTTGATGGGCATTTTTTTTTTTAATAAACAGGTCAGTCAGTGTGATTGGTGTAACTTTTTAATTAGTCTTCATTAAAAAATTGTTTTAATTTTATCGACACAGTTGCTCTTCATACAGAGTAGCTGTATCTAGCGCTAAATCCTGTTCCCGTCAGGTCCGTGGCACTGACAGGTTCAGTGTCAGCGGGTCCCACCCAGGATCAACCTGTAATCTATCAGATCTAAGTTCATAACTTAGGGCCTGTTCACATCATAGTTGTCTTTCCGTTGAGAGGTTCCGTCAGAGCTTTCCGTCGGGGGAACCACTCAACGGAAAGGCAAACGGAAACCATAGCTTCTGTTTGCATCCCTATTGAGCTCAATGGTGATGAATACTTTGCTAATGGTTTCCAGTTTGTAACCGTTGTGAAAGGGTTGTGTTTTTTGACGGAATCAATAGTGCAGTCTACGGAAAGCTCTGACGGAAACCCTGAACGGAAAGACAACGCTGATGTGAACAGGACCTAGATGGGATAGATAAGGGCCTGTTCACATCAGCATTGTCTTTCCGTTACCAGACTCCAGAGCATTAAGATGGTAGGAAATTTGTAATAAAGACTATTTAGAAAGTTGCTTAATTTTACAGTAGGATGTGAATGAACAATAAAAAAAAATCTGTGCAAATGTTTCTATAGTATTTAAATGTTATTTCAATACAAAATGCAAGCACTATTTTTGAAATTCTCTAATGCACTAATAACATTAGCCACTCCACAGGGTCCAATCCTTCCCATTGCATTGAAGAAAGTCAACAGTTCTCAACATTTAGTAATAGGGCAGCGAGTAGCAAGTCATCTACTGTACGTCCATATGCCCTCGATTTCACGCAGAAGCATACAGAGTTTTTTCTGTCAGCTTCCAAACAAATGCTCCATAGCATGCAGTTTAGACAATGGTGAATATTCTGTGATAAAAGAGATGCCCTATGATTTAAGAACAGTGTTTTTTCCCCGGACCAACAAGTTAAAATATTTTATAATTAAATTTGTGGCAAAATTTTTATTTTCTTTGTATTGTTTCTGTCTACATCTATAAACTGTCTTAAAGGGTTTTTCCAGAGGCAAAAAATAAATCACCATTGATTTTACAACTTAAAATTAAAGCACTTACTAAAATAGTTATATTAGCAAAGCCCAACAGATCCTCCGTTTCAATGTACAGTCACGTCCTACAGGAAATTGTAAACTTTCTTTCTGTGCAATGAAATACTGTACCGATACAGCGGCACATAACAGAGTGCTTCCTCCCCTCTCATTCAAGTCGGCAAGTTACCAATCACGCAACATCAAGAGGCTGGCTTAGTTATTGTACAGAGAATATAACTTTATGAGGGCTTGTTTTTTGCGGGACGAGTTGTAGTTTTCCACGGCACTATTTATTGTATCATATAATGTACTGGAAAACTGGAAAAAAATTCTATGTGGGGTGGAATGGGTAAAAAAACTGTGATTCCTTCATTGTTTTTTTAGTTTCTTTATTACAGTGTTTACTGTGCCGTAAAACTTTGCTTTTATGCCTTGCTACGTTTACAAGGAAAAAACGTATTGTTAACAATAAAATTTGATTTGTGTTGCCATATTCTAAGAGCCATAACTTTTTAATCATTTCGGGCCATCGGAGGGGGCTGCCCCCTCTTTCTAACAGCCTTGATGCTGCGGTCCCTATTGACCACGGCATCTAAGGGATTAAACGAGCGGGATCATAGTAATCTACGATCCTGATCTTATAGAAGATGGTAAGTTTATGTTAGTAGAGGACATGCAAGTAAATTAGAGAAACCATTAGGGTATGTTCACGCATGACAGATTTGTAGCAGAAATTTCTGACTGTTCCATTCTTCTGGATAGGGTTTGTAAAATTGAATGCGCATGTTGCAGAAAAAAAAAACATTTAGATGTATGACACAGATTTGCATTCACAGAGTTCTGCAACAAATCTGCCTCATGTAAACATACCCTAGTGGTTTCTTTAATCTACCTGCATGTCCCCTATTAACAAAAACGTAAAATTTTTCATGCACGTGGGCATGGAGCCTGTGTTATGCATGGTCTCTGTGAACTGCCATACAGGTTCTGTTAGGCAACTTATTCTTATTCGGAGCCTGATGGAACATACCATGATTTTTTTCTCTCTGATTCTTATGGAAGCCGACAGAAAAAGAAAACATCTGTATGCCTTAGTATTAAATCATAGGTATATCTAGGTATGGTAGAGGCCCCCTATGTACCTCTATGGCAGTCCTATTATGTCTTCTTACAACATTGAGCCATAATAGGGTTATGTGTATAAGCCCAAAGGCTATATTCACATACGGCAGATTTGTTGCAAAAATGTCTGCAAAAAATATGACGTGTATGTATATAACCTTAGATTGCCTAGATTGTGTAGGAGTTTTTCATTTGTTTTATTTTTTATTTAATTTTTTTAAAGTATATATGTAATTATTCGTTTTTCAATCAATATACCATGCTCTTAACTCCCCCTCCGCCAGCATACCACTCAAATTCTCCTGCAGTGATGGGTAGCATCACTGGTGGTCTATGGCAAGGAATCTAGGGCAGTGGAGGGGTTGATAAGAACATTCCTGCTGGGCAAGAGAAGTTATCTATGGTAGTCTAAGATCAGTGAAGGGATTACCTACCTGCAATATAATAGTATCATACACTGTGCTCCTAAATATAATAGTATCATACACTGTGCTCCTAAATATACTAGTATCATATACTGTGCCCCTGAATATAATAGTATCATACACTGTGCCCCTGAATATAATAGTATCATACACTCTGCCCCCGAACATAATATGGCTACACACTGTGCTGAATATAATAGTACTATACACTGTACTCCTGAATATAATAGTACTATACACTGTACTCCAGGGATATAATAGAATCATACACTGTGCCCTGAATATAATAGTACTATACACTGTACTCCTGGATATAATAGTACTATACACTGTGCTCCAGAATATAATAGTATTATAAACTGTACTCCTGGATATAATATTACTGTACACTGTGCTCCTGAATATAATAGTATTATACACTGTGCTCCTGAATATAATAGTAGTATATACTGTGCTCCTGAATATAATAGTACTATACACTGTACTCCTGAATATAATAGTATTATATACTGTACTCCTGAATATAAGAGTACTATACACTGTACTCCTGAATATAATATTACTATACACTGTACTCCTGAATATAAGAGTACTATACACTGTACTCCTAAATATAATATTACTATACACTGTACTCCTGAATATAATATTACTATACACTGTACTCCTGAATATAATATTACTATACACTGTACTCCTAAATATAATAGTACTATACACTGTACTCCTGGATATAATATTACTATACACTGTACTCCTGAATATAATAGTATTATACACTGTGCCCCTGAATATAATAGTATCATACACTCTGCCCCCGACCATAATATGGCTACACACTGTGCTGAATATAATAGTACTATACACTGTACTCCTGAATATAATAGTACTATACACTCTACTCCAGGGATATAATAGCATCATACACTGTGCCCTGAATATAATAGTACTATACACTGTACTGGATATAATAGTATTATAAACTGTACTTCTAGATATAATATTACTATACACTGTACCCCTGAATATAATAGTATTATCATCGTGCTCCAGAATATAATAGTATTATACACTGTACTCCTGGATATAATATTACTATACACTGTACCCCTGAATATAATAGTATTATCATCGTGCTCCAGAATATAATAGTATTATACACTGTACTCCTGGATATAATAGTACTATACACTGTACTCCTGAATATAACTGTACTATACACTGTGCTCATGAATATAATAGTATTATACACTGTGCTCCTGAATATAATAGTAGTATATACTGTTCTCCTGAATATAATAGTACTATACACTGTACTCCTGAATATAATAGTATTATATACTGTGCTCCTGAATATAATAGTATTATACACTGTGCTCCTGAATATAATGGTATTATACACTGTGCTCCTGAATATAATAGTACTATACACTGTACTCCTGAACATAATAGTACTATACACTGTGCTCCTGAATATAATAGTACTATACACTGTGCTCCTGAATATAATAGTATTATACACTGTGCTCCTGAATATAATGGTATTATACACTGTGCTCCTGAATATAATAGTACTATACACTGCGCCCCTGAATATAAGAGTACTATACACTGTACTCCTGAATATAATATTACTATACACTGTACTCCTGAATATAATAGTACTATACACTGTGGCCATGAATAAAATTGTGTCAAACACTGTAAAGTAATGCACCACACACAGGACCTTTTACACCTGCTGATATTCAGCCGATGCAGCGAGCTCCCAACAAAGAGACATCGTTGATCAGCTCTCGTTTGCTCCTGTCACACGAAGCTATGGATGTGGACGAGCGGTCGTTACTCCTAACGCTCTTCCCCATACATTACCATCATTTTGTCAGCGCGTCTCCCTGTTTAGACAAGGAGATGTGCTGCCGATAACGATAATATTTAACATTTTTAAGATGATACGACCAGCAGATGATCAAGCATTTTCTCATTCATCTGCTGACTGCTGCCCTGTTTACACAGGGTAATTATCGGCAACGAGCATTCTAAGAACGCTGGTCTGCCCAATAGTTGCCCAGTGTAAAACCCCCTATAGTGTCTCTCATAGAGCCACCTGTAGATAGTGTTCCCCATAGTGTTCTCTGTAGATAGTAGCGTTCCTTGTAGTTAGTGCCCCCTATATAGTCCTCCCCTGTAGTTAGTGCCCCCTATTTAGTACTCCCCTTTAGTTAGTGCCCCCTATATAGTGCTCTCCTGTAGTTATTGTCCCCTATATAGTCCTGCCCTGTAGTTGGTGCCAACTATATAGTCCTCACCTGTAGTTTGGGCCCCCTATATATTCCTCCCCTGTAGTTATTGTCCCCTATATAGTCCTCCCCTGTTGTTATTGTTCCCTATATAGTCCTCCCCTGTAGTTAGTGGCACTTATATAGTCCTCCCCTGTAGTTATTGTCCCCTATATAGTCCTCCCCTGTGGTTATTGTCCCCTATATAATCCTCTCTTGTAGTTATTGTCCCCTATATAGACCTCCCCTGTAGTTATTGTCCCCTATATAGTCCTCTCTTGTAGTTATTGTCCCCTATATAGTCCTCCCCTGCAGCTATTGTCCCCTATGTAGTCCTCCCCTGTAGTTATTGTCCTCTATATAGTTCCCCACTGTAGTTAGTGTCCCCTATAGTTAAGGCCCCCCACACTGCCCACAATAAAAGGAAAATTATATTCTTACCTGTCCCGTTGCAACGACATCCCCCAGCGATGCCAGTCCTCCTCCAGTGGAACGACGACAACGCGCTGACTGAATCATCACTAAAGCGCCGAATGGCGAGACATCATGATTAACAACCGGTTCATGGGAACCGGGGCGAACTGGCCGGATCCAATTCCTGCCTACCTGTACTAATGGTTGCAGAAACCGTTCCTCTTGCTCTTCATTATCAGAGCAGCTCAGACAGTCATAGAGTCTCTGTGATTGGCTGATTTCCATGATGCAGTGTCTGTGTAAAGGTCTATCCTCCCTGCTTTTGCAGTGTCTGTTAGAGCTAAACTTTGGAAGATACTGCTGACGTATACATCCGTCGCATGCTGCTGTATAGGCATACAGTGGCATACGTTACCCCCCCCCCCCCCCGCCGGAAAAGAAAGGGTACGTAGTGTACTTTTTATCCTGGATACTTCTGTATGAAATGGCGCAGTCGACTACGCTATTACATACATCTATGGCTGGAACTGTTATGGAGCACTATGGATGGCACTGTTATGGTGGCACATCCATAAGAGGACACTGTGGCTAGCACTTATAAGGTAGTCCTGTGGCTAGAACTGTAATGTATTTTCTGAGGACCAGCTCTATTGTCTGCGGGAGTGAGGGGACAGCTAAGCTAGACAAGTGTTAGGGTATGTTCACACGGCTTCATTTCAGCCATTTGGCCCGAAAAATGGCAAAAAATGCGGAGGCTGAACGCCTCCAAACATCTGCCCATTGATTTCAATGAGAAAAATAGTGTTTCGTTCCCACGGGTTGTTTTTTTTTACGCGGCCGTTTGTAAGAATGGCGTGTAAAAAAAGGCCTCATAAAAAAGAAGTGCATGTCACTTCTTGGGCCATTTTTGGAGCCTTTTCTCATTGTCCCAATAGAAAGACAGCTCCAAAAACGGCCGTAAAAAACGCATCAAAAAACGCTTCATGCTTAAAAAACAGCTGAAAATCAGAGGCTGTTTTCCCTTGAAAACAGCCCTGCATTTTACAGCCGTTTTTTGTTAAGCATGTGAAAATACCCTCACTATTCAGCTGCTTTCTGACTGTCAAGATAATTAAGTGTGTACAGTAGGTCTGTAGTCTGTTTGGATGTTGGAGGTTCTTAAATGGACACTAACTTTTAAAACAATTTATGCTAATCTAATAGTATACCTGATATAGAACAACTTTGTAATTTACTTACTGTTAAAATTCAGTTGTTTTATCAATGCAAATGATATTTTATATTACTGCCACTTGGTGTCTCCTTTGCTGTAATCTGCTGTCCACCTCCTATTGTCAAGCATTGGCCGAACCCTGGTTAAAGGGGTTTTCCCATGAGGTACATTTATGACATCCACAGGATATGTCATGAATGTCAGATAGATGCGGATCCCACCTCTGGGACCCACACATATCTCTAGAATGGGTCCCCCTAAACCCCGTTCTAGCTTTTTGTGCTCACGCTGACTCCCAGCCACTTCCTAATTACATGGTCCGGAGTTACTGAAACAGCGTAACTCGCCGAGCTACGCTGTTTCCGTAACTCCCATAGTAGTTAATGGCAGTTACGGAAGCAACATAGCCTGCGAGCTACACTGTTTCCGTTAGCGTATGTTTACAGGCACTGTTTTCAGACGTAATTCGGGCACTTTACTCCTCGAATTACGCCGTAAAAAACGGCTCCATTACGCCTACAAACATCTGCCTATTACTTTCAATGGGTTTTACGGTGTTCTGTTCCCATGAGGTGTTATTTTACGCGTCGCTGTCAAAATACGGCGCGTAAAAAGACGCCCGCTGAAAAGAAGTGCTTTTCACTTCTTGGGACGTTTTTGGAGCTCCATTGAAAAACAGCTCCAATAACGTCCATAAAATACGCAGCGAAAAACGCAAGTTGCTACAAAAACGTCTGAAAATCAGGAGCTGTTTTCGCCTGAAAACAGCTCCGTATTTTCAGACGTTTTTGGTCACTGCGTGTGAACATACCCTAACTCCCAACCATGAAATCAGTAAGTGGCCGGGAGGCAGCGTGAGCACAAAAAGCTAGAACGGGGTTTAGTGGACCCCGTTCTAGAGATAGGTGCGGGTCTCAGAGGTGGGACCCGCATCTATCTGACATTTATGACATATCCTTTGGATATGTCAAAAATGCCTCTGATGGGAAACCCCCTTTAAAGAGGCTCTGTCACCAGATTATAAAATCTCTATCTCCTATTGAATGTGATCGGCGCTGCAATGTAAATAACAGCAAAGTTTTTTTTGCCCAAGTTATGAGCAATTTTAGATTTATGCAAATGAGCTTTTCAATGGACAACTGGGCGTGTTTTCTCGTTTTACCAACTGGGCGTGTATTGTGTTTTTACCAACTGGGCGTGTATTGTGTTTTTACCAACTGGGCGTTGTGAATAGAAGTGTATCATTTTTCACGGATCCCTCCATAGACTCAAGGCTATGGGGATCCATGAAATCGGGACCCGCACGGGGGCAACGCGGACATAAAAAACGGCTGTTTTTCACATCCGAGTTTCCCCATGTTCGTCTGAATAAGCCCTTAGAGACAGAGCTACAGAGGGGAAAACTGCTAAATAATGCCACATACAAGTCATATAATGGCCAGAGGCCAGAAATAGTGTTATTCCTCATGTAAACACATATGACATCTGAAAAGTCACCTGAAAAGTGAGGTACGCTTTAAGTGATCTACACTAGTCATTATTGAAGTTCAATAAAATTGGGAGTTTGGTCTTCATATTAAGGGGTATGCATAGATCACAGTGCCTTCCTGGATTACTTTCTCAAACGTAGGTACATACATATATATGTAATATTATGACTCATGGAATATAGACAAATGGATTATATACTTCTAGATGATACTAATTAGTTTAGTTCAGGAAATAATAATTCTTTGTGAAATTCTTCAGAATAATACTTACAGTAGAAACTATATAAACACACTTTGCTGCCAGTATGATATATACATGGTGTAACACCATCATTACTGCTAAGTAATATAAGAGAAGCCAGCTTCTGATAGAGGCCCTCATTACAAATCTACTTCACCCATAACTAAAGATCTTTCATCTTTACATTCCTGCAATGCTTCTTAATTTAGCTTTCACGGTACTGAGAGGGTAAATATCCACCCTAGACTCAGCAAACTGTTTAAATTACTCTTAGAGAAAAGTGTAGTGAATTTTTTACGCTAGAGATTCGCATTCCGAGGGTTTAAATTTCAAATGACATGTCAGTCAATATTTTTAGTTAAATTAGTTACCTGTCAATTATTTACAGTGTCCTTTCTCTTTAAATGTCATTATTGTTTTACATGTGCATGTAACTCAATGACATTTTTCTAATTATGATTTGATTGTACAATGATTGTACCTCACGAGTATACCTCTATATATCTGCTGCTTATTTTTACATTTTATTTATACAAAAAAAATTATGTTTTATATATTTACTTTCTTTCCTGCTTTATATTCTGGCGCACTGTATGCATATCAGTCCCTTGGGGTTTACAAGCCATTTTTCTTTTCTTATTTGCTCATACCCTGGCGTATCAGTTTACTTGTATGTTTTTGGAGTGTGGGAAGAAACCAGATTACACACGTAAGCCTAGGGAGAACATAAAAACTTCATGCAAGGGGGTGGAGCTTGGCTGCTGAGAAGAATGGCCGCCGGATCCTACTGCTCCCACTACATCACCGGTTTACAGCGGCTCACAGCACTGCTAACCTGCCGACATTGGCATCCCTGCACACCTCTCGCTTCAGGTACCCTGCCAGGTACGGGTTTCACTGTCTAAGAGGCTCCTAGCATCACAGAGGCATTTATTGGCCAAGTAAGGAACAGCCGGACGTCGCTGGAGCCACCATCTCTCCCCATCTGGGGCTCTGCACCTCACCCTGCACCCACCCCCACCTTAGGAAGCCTTGGAGTAAGCTCCGATACAATTATTTCTGCTTATTCCCTTGTTTCTAGGTCACCCCAGTCACGGCACATCGAGGCCTGTTGAGGCCTTCAAAGCAGCGGTCTCAATTACTTGAGCGCTCCCAGATGCACACGCATCCCTACCTCTTGAAGAATCGCTGACCACTCAAGCAGTACTCGGCGTCTGCCTAACATCCCTACTCGGCTCCAGCTGTTTCGGTGAACCCTCCGGTATGGTTATACGGAGTCTTTGTCTATTATCCTTTGTATCCATTGTTTCCTCTGCTGCGGATTTCTGAGGCCTGCTGTGACATAACAAGCAGCCGTCTAAATTTACAAAGCAAGACTAAATGGGGTTTTACACTGGGCAATTATCGGGCAAACAATCTCTCATAGAACGTTTGTTGCCGATAATTGCCCTGTAAACAGGGCAGCGATCAGCAGATGAACGTTTGCTCGTTCATCTGCTGACCATATCGTTTTAAAAAACTAAAATATTATCGTTGTCGGCAGCACATCTCCCTGTGTAAACATGATAATGTATGGGGACGAGCGTTCGGAGTAACGACCACTCGTCCCCATACATAGTTCCTTGTGACAGGAGCAGAGGAGCGCCGATCAACGAGCTGTCTTGTTGATCAGAGCTCACTGCTCCGGCCAAAATCGACCGGTGTAATAGGGCCTTTACATTTGTTTGCAATCTGACTGGTGGTCTGTCAATAGACCTTAACTTACTGCAAACAAACGGACAGGGCTACTGTGGCCAGCTTTATTTGGAACTATGTAGAAAATATATGGTGCTTAATCCTGAAGTGCTTTGAAGAGTGGGGTATATCCCTTTAAGTCTACAACTTATTATCCAAGTCTGTTTCATACAGTTTGTTTCTCTATCGTTGGCTTGTTCTCTATTTGTGTGTTACAAAGTCACTGTACCTACATTGGGGACTAGCTACTAACTGATCCTGTTTGACCATGTTAAAGGAACAACCACAATGACCAAACGGAAAAGCAAAGCGACTCCTTCTGGCTCTCCTTCCCAGTGCTCCCCTCACAAATCCAACACAGTACTCTCGGAAGAAAGAAGATCTCTATTTGAACAAAAAGATAGTGGAGAGGGTCACAAACGAAGATCCGGGCCTTCTCCTACTGCATCGCCTGCCAGCAAAGGCCCGGGACATAGGAAAAGCTTGCAAGCAGAGAATCTGGTCCTATCTTCAGACCTGGTCGATACTCAATGTGACCTACAGCCAATTCCTTCCTTGAATGCCCCTATCACGATGGATACACTAAAAAATATGTTGGTTCTACTCCAGAATAGTATAAAACATAGTGTATCCTCTATGGTTCGTAATCTTCCAAATTAACGTCAATGTGTTTGGAGACCATACTGATTATTTAGAGCACAAAATGGAAGAGTTTTCTACAACGCATAATGAGCTAGTGGATTCACATAACAGTTTGGAAGATGTCAAGTGGCTTAAAAATAAATCTACGGATGCTGAGAATAGGTCAAGACGTAACAATATTACTATCAGAAGTATTCTTGAAGACATATCACCCCCGGAACTCTCACAGTACTTAAAACGCTTATTCCTCACCATTGTGCCAACTCTCTCAGACCTGGACTTAACTGTTGATCAGGCACACAAAATCCAAAGCAGCTCCTAAAAATGCACCTAGAGATACTCTGTCCAGCAGCAGCTACCTTACAATTATGCAGGGATTTTCTATCTGTAACAAGACCGTTAAGGGAACACAATATCAAGTATAAATAGGGCTTCCCAACTTAGCTCCTGATCACCCGAAACGGGGCTAAAGCTGCCTCAGTTGAGGACGGACTCTTACTACTGCAAAAATGGAACATTGCCTACTAACTCCTCACCGATTCCCGGAAAGCGTCAATCTCCTGCAACTACGATTCTGATACAATATGCTGAGTTAACTTAATTTCTATTGAACATGTACGATGTGGGGAGTTTAATTCAATCAATGATCCCAATATGGATTCCACGACTAGAACTAGACAATCTTCTTCCATATCCCCTGTTTTACTGGAGGAGGGCCTGTACGATGTGTGGAGATGCCAGCATGGGACTGAGGGAGACTATACAAATTTCTCGCAATGCCATCTCTCTTATTCTAGAATTTACCTTTTTAGTGGATAACAGAGCGCTCATAGAATCTCAATCCTCTAGTATAGGAAACATCACATGGTCTGATCAGGCCCCGGTGTCCATTTCCATGGCAGAAAAGTTTTCCTCACCTTCCCCAGCTCAATTGAATTTGAATGATTATAATCTCCACTTATGCAGAATTTCTAAAAACAGAGTTGTCTCATTATTTCTCTACTAATTCTAACGCTGTCTTATGCCCACATTTCGTGTGGAACAATCATAAGTCATTCATGAGAGGTTTAATTATCAAAGCCTGCTCACGGTTTAAAAAGAAATGTGAACGTGACATCACTGAAGCTACGCAAAAAATTGCTGATTTGGATGCAAAGAATAAATCTGCCCCCTCTCCTGTCCTAGCAACAGAATCACGGTCCTTACATCTGAAACTATAGACACTTTTAGCATCACAGCACAATATATTTCTTAAAGGGATGCAAGTGCAAACATACGTACACAAGAATAGGGAGGGAGCGCTTTTGGCAAAACAACCATAAACAAGTTTCCCTGCGATCTAGAATAGCTTATGTACTAGACTATCAAGGTAAAAAAAAAAGAAGATCCAAGGCAGATTGCTAACCAATTTCAGTCTTACTACAGTTCCCTTTATAATATAGGGAGGAATACCTCCATCTTTCAACCTTCTGCCTCTGACATTGCTGGCTTTCTAGACGGAGTGTCTCTGCCACAGGTATCCTCTACTGAATTACAAGTCCTTTCAGAACAGTTTACAATATCTGAGATTTTAAAAGCTATCTCTTCCCTAAAATCATTTAAGGCCCCTGGACCTGATGGCTTTGCAAGTAATTCTTATAAATGTTATGCCTCAATGTTAGCTCCACATATCCTCAAGTTATTTAATAGGATGGCCTCTGAAGGCTCCTTACTCCAGCAAACTTCCGTCCAATTTCATTGTTAAACTCGGATATTAAAATGTATGCAAAAATTTTGTCTGACAGACTCTATCACATTATCCCGAGTTTAATTAAGTCAGGTAGGTTTTGTGGCTGGCCGTCAGGCCCCAGATGGCACACAGAGGTTTATTGACCTTCAACAGTGGGCAGAGTTCTGTTGGACGCCTTCTCTGCTCCTGGCCTTGGATGCGGAGAAGACGTTTGATAGGGTTCACAGGAGGTATTTATTCCAGTTACTAGATCGCTTTGGTCTACAGGGCCATATTAAATCAGTCATATTAGCTTTGTACTCAAATCCCTCTGCCAGGGTCCTGACCTCGGGCTCTCTCTCAAACCCCTTTAATATCAGTTATGGAAAAAATCAGGGTTGCCCCTTATCTCCTGTAATTTTTGCCATGGTAATGGAACCCCTGGTGGAGTCGATTAGAAATAACCCTAATATTAAGGCCATTTCAGTGGGCTCATCAGTCGATAAAATTAGGCTGTGTGCGGACGATGTCCTTATCTCAATTACCAATCCAATTGCATCTTTACACGCTCTCTAAGACTCACTTTTTGACTTTGGAAGAGTCTCCTATTACTCAGTTAATTCATCTAAATCTTAGAAATTGAATATAGGGGTAGATCCTCACATTAAGACCTTGTTGGCATCCCAGTTTCCATACACTTGGCAAGATAATTTTATTAATTACCTAGGGGTGTCCCTCACCAGCCCTAGTTCAGCGTTATTTTCCAGAAATTATACCCCTCTAATCTAAAATCTCCAAACTACTAGACCAGGAGTCTCAAGCACGCGGCCCGCAGGCCACATGCGGCCCCTGGGGCTGTATTCTGCGGCCCGCGGTACACAGAGCCGCTAATACAGGCTCTGCTCAGGGACTCTGTGGAATTCCCTGACATCGCCGTCCATATATGGACAGTGTTGTCAGGGTCTTCCCCAGAGCAGAGTCCCAGGCAGAGCGCTAGTACAGGCTCTGCTCCGGGACTCTGTGGAATTCCCTGACATCGCTGTCCATATATGGACAGCGTTGTCAGGGTCTTCCCCAGAGCGGAGTCCCGGGCAGAGCGCTAGTATAGGCTCTGCTCCGGTACTCTGTGGAATCCCCTGACATCGCTGTCCACATATGGAAAGCGATGTCTGGGGCTTCCCCAGAGCAGAGTCCCGGGCAGAGCGCTAGTATCGACTCTGCTCCGGGACTCTGTGGAATTCCCTGACATCGCCGTCCATATATGGACAGTGTTGTCAGGGTCTTCCCCAGAGCAGAGTCCCGGGCAGAGCCCTAGTATCGACTCTGCTCCGGGACTCTGTGGAATTCCCTGACATCTCTGTCCATATATGGACAGCGTTGTCAGGGTCTTCCCCAGAGCAGAGTCCCGGGCAGAGCGCTAGTATCGACTCTGCTCCGGGACTCTGTGGAATTCCCTGACATCTCTGTCCATATATGGACAGCGTTGTCAGGGTCTTCCCCAGAGCGGAGTCCCGGGCAGAGCGATAGTATAGGCTCTGCTCCGGTACTCTGTGGAATCCCCTGACATCGCTGTCCACATATGGAAAGCGATGTCTGGGGCTTCCCCAGAGCCGGAGTCCCGTGCAGAGCACTTGTATAAGCTCTGCTCCGGGACTCTGTGTAATTCCCTGACATCGCTGCCCATATATGGACAGTGTTGTAAGGGTCTTCCCCAGAGCGGAGTCCCGGGCAGAGGGCTACTATAGGCTCTGATCCGGGACTCTGTGGAATCCCCTGACATAGCTGTCCACATATGGACAGCGATGTCTGGGACTTCCCCAGAGCTGGAGTCCCGGGCAGAGTGCTAGTATAGGCTCTGCTCCGGGACTCTGGGGAAGCCTCTGACATTGCTGTCCATACATCGACAGTGATGTCATCGGCTTCCCCAAAGCAGGAGTCCCAGTGATGTCAGGAGCACAGCTTGAGTCCCAGGAAGAGACTACTAGCACTGAGCCAGCTCTTGGGTTGCCCCTGAAATCCATGTCCATATATGGACAGTGATGTCAGGAGCAGAGCTGGAATCCCAGGCAGAGTGCTAGAGGAGCCTCTGCTTGGCGACGCCAGCTCTGGGCAAGCCCCTGACATCACTGTCCATATATGGATACTGATGTCAGTGGCTTCCCCAGAGTTCGGGCGCAGAGCCTATACTAGTGCTCTGCTCCGGGACACCGGCTCTGGGGTTGCCCCTAACATCACATTCCGGTCCAGGTGGATCCCCTGATGTCACTGTGTATGGACAGTGACGTCAGGGGCTCCAACAGCAGAGGAATCCCTGGCCAAAGCGTCAGCAATGCTCTGGCTGGGGATTCCACTCCTAGAGGGAGCCCCAATGGAGCTATCTACTTGGGGATGTGTAGCATTATCTGCAGAGGGCACAGAGGGCACTGTGGCAGCATCTACAGAGGGCACTGTGGCAGCATCTACAGAGGGCAGTGTGGCAGCATCTACGGAGGGCACCGTGGCAGCAACTACAGAGGGCACTGTGGCAGCATCTACAGAGGGCACTGGCAGCATCTACAGAGGGCACTGTGGCAGCATCTACAGAGGGCACTGTGGCATTATCTACAAGTGGGTGTGTAGCAGTATCTACAGAGGACACTGGCATTATCTAGGGATGTGTTGCATCATCTACAGTGGGCACTGTGGCATTATCTACAGAGGGCACTGTGGCATTATCTACGGAGGGCACTGTGGCAGCATCTACAGAGGGCACTGTGGCAGCATCTACGGAGGGCACTGTGGCAGCATCTACGGAGGGCACTGTGGCAGCATCTACAGAGGGCATTGTAGCAGCATCTACGGAGGGCACTGTGGCAGCATCTACGGAGGGCACTGTGGCAGCATCTATGGAGGGCACTGTGGCAGCACCTACAGAGGGCACTGTGGCAGCATCTACAGAGGGCACTGTGACAGCATCTACAGAGGACACTTTGGCATTATCTACAGAGGGCACTGTGGCATTATCTACAAGTGGGTGTGTGGCATTATCTAGGGGTGTGTTGCATTATCTACAGAGGGCACTGTGGCATTATCTACAGAGGGCACTGTGGCATTATCTACAGAGGGCACTGTGGCATTATCTACAGAGGGCACTGTGGCATTATCTACAGAGGGCACTGTGGCATTATCTACAGAAAGCACTGTGGCATTATCTACAGAGGGCACTGTGGCATTATATACAGAGGGCACTGTGGCATTATCTACAAAGGACTCTGTGGCACTATCTAAAAGGGGGCTGCCCAATCTTGACATGTGTGTCTGCCAAACACTGTCAACTGAGCCACCGGACTGCATTTAGCGACATTTAAACTGGAAAACTGGATTGTTGAAATAAGCACGTGGAGAATTCTCTCAATTTTTAAACCTAGCGGTATTATTAAAGTAATGTAGTATTATTATTATTATTATAGTAATATAGTGTTATAGTAGTTCAAATAACTAATTGATTAACAATAATTTTGTATTGTATCAAATTTGAAAGTAATGCGGCCCATCAACTTCCCATTTTTTCTATATGTGGCCCACTTACCCGGCCGAGTTTGAGACCCCTGTACTAGATGGTTTCTCTAAACCTATGATTTCATGGGCTAGAAGTGTAGCTATTGTAAAAATAATGGTCCTTCCTATAATATTATATATGTTTTGCACTGTTGTGATCCAAATACTCAATACTTACCTCCTCAAACTTCAAACAATCCTCACAAACTTAATTTGGGTTGGAAGGAAATCAAGAATCAGATTCTCTACAATGACTAGCTCCTGGTCATGTGGGGGTATGGGAATCCCGGATGTCAAGAAATAGTACTATTCCACAATATTTACTCACCTTCACCACTGGTGGAGTAATTCCACAGACCTTAAGTGGGTGGAAATTGTTGTCTATCAAAACGCAACGGGCTAGAGTTCCAACAACTGTTTCCTCGATCAATGCATTGATGTCTCCTTGGAGATTTCTTGTTGCATCCATGCCCTCGTCAGACTGTAAACCTTTAAAACTGCTACCTCTTCGATATATCTTACTACTGTTTCACCAGACCTTAACATTCGGAACTGGGAATTCCCTCTTTGAGTCTAATATTTTGATACCATTTCAATCCCTGGTTCAGAAATATAATATTCCCCAACAAGACTTTTATAAGTATTTGCAAATTCGCCATATCCTACATTCCCTGTCACTAGACACACCAACCTTCCCCTCAAGTGCTTATCTGTTTTTTAATAATACGTCTCGAAAGACCAAGGGTATTTTGTTTTATCACAGCCTCATCCACACACATTCTCTTCTAAAACACAGTTACTTACTCAAATGGGAATCGGATTTGGACCTGGAAATTCCACTTAAATATTGGTATTCTGCAATTCATTGGGTTAAGAAACTTTCAAAAGGTGCTAATCATTGGTAAAGGGAACATAAATTCCTGCTTAGATGGTATAGAACGACGTCACAAATTGCCAAATTTAACGCATCTTACTCTCCTCTATGCTGGCGTGAATGTGGCCTTCAATGTAATTATATGCATGTGTACTGTCCACTTCTCTTTAATTTTTGGAAATCTAAATTTTCTCTTATTAGAACAGTAACATCTACTAATCTAACCCCATCCCATGCACTAGCTTTATGCTTTATTGGTCTATCCGACATACCAGTAGAGATCTGCTATGTAGTCGATCATATTATTTTGGCCTC
This sequence comes from Rhinoderma darwinii, assembly GCF_050947455.1. NCBI lineage: Eukaryota > Metazoa > Chordata > Amphibia > Anura > Rhinodermatidae > Rhinoderma > Rhinoderma darwinii. The sequence goes on along the minus strand of NC_134687.1, from coordinate 133,319,811 downwards.
TCGATTGATGATTGCCAAGTCGTGGAAATCTTCTGTCCCCCTCACAATAGCAGAACTGATAAATCGGATTCAATTTGATTATACGATGTAAAAAATTGTGGCAGTTAGACTTAATCTAGTTGGCAAATTTTCAACCCGATGGTCTCGCTTGTCTGATTATGTGGCATCCGGGACCTCAGTTTCCCCTGTTGTACCTCGCCCTTAATGCATCTTAGCACATCTACGTTATTCAACGGTCGAACCCTTCTTTTTGTGGTACGTGATAGGGAATATATCAGTGTCAATAGTCCTGTTGATTTAATATATTAATATTAACCCCTTCCCGACATTTGACGTATCCATACGCCAAAGTCGGGTAGGGGAAGTATGGAGTGGGCTCACGCAGTGAGCTCGCTCCATACGATGCCGGTGTCAGCTGTATGTTACAGCCGACACTTCAGAGTAACTAGCGGCATCGCGCTCGATCGCGGTCAATACCGACCGCAGCATTTAAATCGTCAGAAAGAGGGGGTGACCCCCTCTAACAGCTCATCGCGCCCATCGCAATTGCAGGGGGGCGATGGTTGCTATGTTCTGCCATCTTTGTACACCTATTAAGCCTTGCCTCTGGTATCGCCATAATCATATTGACCCACAGAATAAAGTTAACATGTTGTTTTAATTGCACAGTGAATTCCGTAAAAACGGCGCGCAAAAAACCATGGAGGAATCGCTGTTTTTTCATTTTCTACCCCACAAATATTTTTTTTCCCGTTTCCTAGTACATTACCGCAAAAATCAAGCCCTCATAGTACTATATCGACGGAAAAATAAAGACGTTATGGCTTCTGGAATGTGGGGAGGAAAAAACGAAAATGAAAATCTGAAAAAGGGCCGCGGTGGGAAGGGGTTAATATTTTTATATCTCTACATTGAGTATCTGTTTTAATCCATGGAACTTTGTTTAAGGTTGTTATTATGTCTTTTTATACCACAATCCTTGAATTGTGATATAGTACTTACTATGTAACTTTGTACCACCATGTTGGCGCAATTGTTAGAAATTATTTGTTTGCAGAATTAATTTCTATTTTTTTTTTAACAAAAAAAAAACCATCAATAAAAAAAAATAAAAAATTACTTCATGTAGGTGTTTTGCTGGTTGTGTTCAGACTCAATGGGCTAGTATATTAAGCTACTAGAAGATTCAGTACCTCTATTTTAGGAAAGGTTTTCCCCATTACATATGGGATCCAATCTAATTCTTATCATTAAATCTATGGCTCACACGTGAATCCAAATTATAGCAGTGTGGAGTGGCACGCACAGACAGCTGAGGGCCCCTGTGCATGAACAGTATATGGGCCCCTTGTTCTCCAATATCTCGTCATAAATCCCCCTTATGTCTCTAACAATCCATCAATAATTGTTAATCATAAAATTCCTTAGCTCAGGCATTCACATGTTACATAGTTGATAAGGTTGAAAAAAGACACAGGTCCATCAAGTCAAACCTATAATCCGACCGTGTTAATCCAGAGGAAGGCAAAACCCCCATAAGATTTCATGCCAATTGCCTCATTAGGCAAAAAATTCCTCCCTGACTCCAAATATGGAAATCAGAATAAATCCCCGGATCAATGTTCCATCTCCAGAATCTAGTAACATGTAAAATATTTTTCTAGAAAGGAATCAAGGCCCTTCTTAATCTTGTTCAAAGAATCAACCATCACAACACCCTGTGGCAGAGAGTTCCATAGTCTCACTGCACTCATGTGATCTAATACAGAGAGGTTTGTTTTATGTTGACAATGGGCCCACTTAACTGCTAGGCCCCTGTCAGCTGCACAGGTTGCACCAATGGTATGTATGCCCCTGGCAGTGTGTATGAGCCCTTAAAGTGGCTGCCCAGGTTTGGTCATCCTATCTCCTCTTTGCAAGTTTTACAAAGATGAGTCTATCGCAGCGGGTCTTGCTATCGGGACACACCTGTATCGGTGCTACAGGAGAAATGTTGCATTGTATGGTCCTCAATAAAATCAATAGGCCACCCATGTAATGCATGAATAAGCCATCCCCCAGAGGGAGAAAATGAGGGGAGACCTGAGCCGGGGATCTCCTTCTATGATGTCTTTCTGCCCGAATTACATACTTTTGCATGCATTTTTTGCATTTAGTTGATAATAATTAGGAGGAAAAGATATACAGTGATACCTCTCCAAAAGACCTCCTCTTTGAGAAACCACCCATTTATCCAGACGAGATTTCCTGAGACATTATATACTATGCATACTGGCCATCTTCCTCAAGTGGACCTCCCCTATAGAAGACCATTTTTAACGTTTGGGTGGTCATTTCAAAGAGGTTTTACTGTATCTCAATGGTGTGCCCCAAACAGGGTGTGCATAGAGCTTAAAAGTCATAGGCTTTTTTTGTATAATTTGGTCATTTAAGATATAAGGTATCATGAACACAAGTTGATTTGTACATGTGGATTTGGGGAAAAGGAAGTCTTGTCAACGTATAATCGCATATGAGATGCTAGGAGTTTCACATATGTCAAAGCTGATGCTCACGCTTACAGTTTTTGATGCAGTTTTTGGGGCAATTTAATGTGATTTTTTTTTTTTAACCAAAACAAAGAGTAGCCACAAAGAAGAGAAAGACTACCTGCACACGTGGCGGAAAAAAATCCATAGCGGACATCACTCCTCTAACTGAAATCAGTATAATCCGCTGTGAATATCCAGAACAGAAATTGCAGATTTTAAAATCCTCTCCACAGGTCAATTTCCATGAGCAAAAAGCATGTAAATTAGATTTCCTCAAATCTTATCTATATGGCTGCTACTGTAATCTGCTGGAGATTTCCCACCCGCAAATCCGGACGGAATATTCACAGCATTTCCGCTATGTGTGTAGGTAGCATAAAGCTTTTTCTATATATTTTTTCCCTTGCTCTAGTTAAGAAAAAAAAACTGCATCAAAAACTCCACCAAACTGCCGCATTTGAAAACCTGGCTAAAACCAACTGACTATCCAAATCACCGGTTTTGAAGCAACGGAAAAAAGATTTTGTAAGGCTCATGCACACTTATATAGCAGTGCACAGCGGCTGTACAGGCTCCGTCAAGTGCCATACCTACCAAGATAGTCTCCCCTAGAAACAATAAAGCAGTGCAGCAGCCCCTGCAGGAGGAAATTCACCAGGAAAACACGTAGCAATTGCCCTAGACAACGAGCAGCTAGTGCTAAGTATCCCTACTAGACCTACACTGCAGAAAATACCCCACCCTATTTACCTTATATTTCCTACACTACAGAAATACTAAGACTGTTTACTTGACGTTTTATCGATTTTGTATGGTTTAAAAGCATAGTACTATAGCAGGCAGACAATCCAATAGTATTTGAGATAAGCTAGAAAGCACTCAGACCCTGGATGATTTAGGGAACAGTTTGTTGTAGGTACATACAAGCAGGGGCGTAACTAGGAAAGACTGGGCCCCATAGCAAACTGCTGACTGGGGCCCCCCCTCCGCAGGGTATCACACAACCCCCCCTTGTAGATAGTGCCTCCCTATAGATTCCACCACACAGCGCCCCCTATAGATAGCACCATACACAGCCCCCTGTAGATAGCGCCATACACAGCCCCCTGTAGATAACGCCTTACAGGCCACCTGTCGATAACGTCTTACAGCCCCAAATGCCCCTGTAGATAACGCCATACATCACCCCTGTAGATAACGCCATACAGCCCCCTGTAGATAACCTGTTACAGCCCCAAATCCCCCCTGTAGATAACGCCATACAGCCCCCTGTAGATAACGCCATACAGCCCCCTGTAGATAATGCCATACAGCCCCTGTAGATAACGCCATACAGACCCCCCTGTATATAACGCCATACAGACCCCCCTGTAGATAACGCCATACAGACCCCCCTGTATATAACGCCATACAGAACCCCCTGTAGATAACGCCATACAGACCCCCCTGTAGATAACGCCATACAGAGTCCCCTTGTAGATAACGCCATACAGACCCGCCCTGTAGATAACACCATACAGAACCACCCCCTGTAGATAACACCATACAGAGTCCCCCTATAGATAACTCCATACAGAGTCCCCCCTGTAGCTAACGCCATACAGAGTCCCCCCTGTAGATAACGCCATACAGAGTCCCCCCTGTAGATAACGCCGTACAGAGCCCCCTGTAGATAACACCATACAGAACCACCCCCCTGTAGATAACGCCATACAGACCCCCCTGTAGATAACACCATACTGAACCCGCCCTGTAGATAACGCCATATAGCCACCCCCCAAAAAAACGGCCTATAGTTTGTCCTACAAAAGAGATGTATCCCCTATCCACAGGATAGGGGATACATGTGTGATCGCTGGCAGTGATAAGCAGAACGGGGGACCGAAAGTCCCCCGAAGTTCTACATGACAAACCTCGGACTTCCGGCGTCTGCGCAGTTCAATAAAAATGAAAGGAGCGCTGGTCACGCATGCGCACAAGCACGACAAGTGCACAATTCATTTCTATGGAGCTGCAGACAGACCCCGGAAGTCCGAGGTTTGTCATAGAGAACTTCAGGGGACTTTCGGTCCCCTGTTTTCCTTATCACTGGGCGTCCCAGCGATCACACATGTATCCCCTATCCTGTGAATAGGGGATGCATGTGTTTTGTAGGAACAACCCCTTCAGTGGCGTCGCGCTGTAGCTGCCATAGCGGCTGCTAGCGGAGCCTCCGGCCATGGGGGGGGGCCGCATAGCAGCCGCTACGGCTGCTATAGCGGTAGTTACGCCACTGCATACAAGGTAGTATGCTGACATCAGTCTGCTATAGTTCTCCAATATTTTAATAGCTGGCAAGTGCCATATCCTTATAGATGTTGTTACTAGTAGTATGGGGTGTTCCTTATATTACTAAACTAATATAACATACACATAAATGGCCATGATGATCAAACCTCATAACTATATGCATGGTTCAGATAAAAAAAATAATACTTTTTCTTTTTTAAACTTTTAATAAGGTCATCAGGTCTTCCTCATGCCCGGTGGCGTCGCTAGCACCGGAGGAGGCCCTGGTGCTAGCGACTGCACAGCGTCCACAGATACAATTGAATAGTATAGGCTGCAGGCCACGTTAGGCCTGCAGCCTATAAGCTATTGGCGCGGAGTCCCTGCGCAGGCCAGCGTAATAATGTCAATGAATTACGCTGGCCCACGACATCTGAGATAGTGGAGCACTCCGTCCGTTGTGGGAACGGGGCTAGGTAAGTAGGGGGGGGTATGATGCTATCTACTAGGGGGGCTGTGTGGCACTATACAGGGGGTGGACTGTGTGGCACTATACAGGGGGAGCACTGTGTGGCGCTATCTGCTAGGGGGGCTGTGTGGCACTATACAGGGGGGAGCGCTGTGTGGCACTATACAGGGGGGAGCGCTGTGTGACGCTATCTACTAGGGGGGTTCTGTGTGGCGCTATACAGGGGGAGCGCTATGTGACGCTATCTACTAGGGGGTCTGTGTGGCATTATCTAGTAGGGGGGCTGTGTGGCGCTATATAGGGGGATGGCTGTGTGGCGCTATACAGGGGGATGGCTGTGTGGCGCTATAAAGGGGGGCTGTGTGGCACTATACAGAGGGTGGGCTGTGTGGCACTATACAGGGGGACGGCTTTGTGGTACTACCTAATAGGGGAGGCTGTGTGGCACTATCTACTAGGGGGTCTGTGTGGCACTATCTACTAGGGGCTTTGTGGCACTATACAAGGGGGCTGTGTGGCACTATCTACAATAGGGGGCTGTGTGTGGCACTATCTACAAGAGGGGGGCTGTGGGTGGCACTATCTACAAGGGAAGGGGCTGTGTGTGGCACTATCTACAAGGGAAGGGGATGTGTGTGGCAATATCTGCAAGAGGGGGCTGTGTGTGGCACTATCTACAAGAGGGGGCTGTGTGTGGCACTATCTACAAGAGGGGAGCTGTGTGAGGCACTATCTACAAGAGGGGCTGTGTGTGGCACTAACGACAAGAGGGGGCTGTGTGTGTGTGTGTGTGTGTGTGTGTGTGTGTGTGTGTGTGTGTGTGTGTGTGTGTGTGTCACTATCTACAAGAGTGGGCTGTGTGTCGCACTATCTACAAGGGAAGGGGCTGTGTGTGGCACTATCTACAAGAGAAGGGGCTGTGTGTGGCATTATCTACTAGAGGGGGCTGTGTGTGACACTATCTACAAGAGGAGGCTGTGTGTGTCACTATCTACAAGAGGGGAGCTGTGTGAGGCAGTATCTACAAGAGGGGAGCTGTGTATGGCACTATCTACAAGAGGGGGCTGTGTGTGGCACTATCTAAAAGAGAAGGGCTGTGTGTGGCACTATCTACAGGAGGGGGCTATGTGCGGCGCTATCTACAAGAGGGGGCTGTGTGTGGCACTATCTACAAGAGGGGGGCTATGTGCGGCGCTATCTACAAGAGGGGGGCTGTGTGTGACACTATTATTATTGTGACACTCACTCCACTGGTCTCCGTCTGAATTATGCAGGGAGTTCTAGATATAGCTGCGGGTACCAGAGCTGGGACCCGCATCGATCAGACATTTTTGGCATTTCCTGTGGATATGCCACAAATGTCTAAAATGGGAAAACTCCTTTATGGTCTGCAGAGCACTTGTGTAGGACTGGTGTCTACCATTATATGGTCACTGTATGGTGGTATTATTTGTCTTTGGTTTACTACACAGGCTTTACTACACAATTAAGAGTGGTCGCGTTATTTCTATATAGCTGACGGGTGAGCCCCAATAATTATTTCTTCTGGTGGCCCCAAGGTACTCTAGTCCGACACTGGTCGCAATATTGCATTGAATGTGTTTCATGGAAAGTTGGAGTCCTTAACCAAATTCAAGCAAAGGTAAGGGTGGACAATGATGTTCAGATCAGGGCTCTGTGGGGGCCATATCATCACTTCCAGGGTTCCTTGTTCTTATTTATACTGAAGATAGTTCTTAATGACATTGGCTCTATGTTTGGGGTCCTTGTCCTGCTGCAGAATAAATTTTGTGCCTATCAGACGCCTCCTTGATGGTATTGCATGATGGAAAAGTATCTAGCTATATTTCTCAGCATTGAGGACACCAGTAATCCTTACCAAATCCCCAACTCCATTTGCTGAACTGCAGCCCCAAACTTGCAAGGAACCTCCACCATGCTTCACTGTTGCCCTTGACACTCATTACTGAACCGCTCTTCAGCCAATCGACAAATAAACTGCCTTCTGTTACAGCCAAATATTAAAAGATTTGACTCATCAGTCCAGAGCACCTGCTGCCATTTCTCTGCACCCCAGTTCCTATGTTTTTGTGCATAGTTAAGTTGTTTGGCTTTGTTTCGAAGGTATGGCTTTTTGGCCGCAATTCTTCCATGAAGACCACTTCTGACCGGACTTCTCCGCCAGTTCTGAGCTGATCGCACTGCTGGACATCTTCCGATTTTTGATCTGCTGCACTAAGTGTCCTTGGCCCGACCACTGCGTCTACGGTCCTCAACATTGCCCGTTTCTTTGTGCTTCTCCAAAACAGCTAGAACAACATATCTTGGAACCCCAGTCTTCTTTAGAATCTTTGCCTGGGAGAGACCTTGCTGATTCAGTATAACTACCTTGTGTCTTGTTGCTGTGCTCAGTCTTGCCATGGTGGACCTGTGACATGAAACTGTCTTCCACAACCACAACTTTGTAGCAGAGTTTGGCTGTTCCTCACCTAGTTTTAAGTCTTCAACACAGCTGTTTCTATTACAGTTAATGACTGTTTTTCAACCTACATATGAAAATGATGATCGTTATGGCCTGTTTGGTATAATTGGTTAATCATACACCTGACTATAACCCTACAAAATCCATGACTTTGTGCCAGTGTACCTAGAAGAATTGATGCCAGTTTGAAACAAAATGTTGGTCACACGAAATATTGATTTGATTTAGATTTCTCACTTTACTTCGCATTTTGTTTTATTGGTAAAAAAAACTATTAACACTTCTATTTTTGAAAGCAATCTTACTTTACTTTTGAACAGTATTGTGTGTGTGTGTGTGTGTGTGTGTGTGTGTGTGTGTGTGTGTGTGTGTGTGTGTGTGTGTGTGTGTGTGTGTGTGTGTGTGTGTATATATATATATATATATATATATATATATACACACACATTTTTGGTTGCCTCAATGTTGCAATCAGGCTATATATTAATAACACATGCTGTATACATGTAGTTTAATTCATTTACATACATGTCTAAATAGAACAGCCACAGAGAAATTTAAATTTTGGAGTAAATGTGTATCCAGATTTACATCACCCTGGGCCAAAACACATTACCCACTCTACTACAGACTAATTCCATTGAAAAATTAAGAACTAAATTGTTAAAGAACATTGTTATAACCCAAACCATTTGTTGAAATCCCTAACCAATTAATGACTATGATGACATTTTTATTGTGCACCTCAAATAATTTATACCATTGCTGGAGGAGACAGGTTTAAGAAACACATAATAATTGTTACAATTAACAATGATTTGTTGTTAGCACATATTAGCAACTAACATAAGCAGAATGTGTTTAGTAGAAGTCTAAGAATAGACACCTATCTACATATATATATATATATATATATATATATATATATATATATATATATATATATATATATATATATATATATATATATATATATATATATATATATATATATAAACTAAATACATATGTACACGTGTACTTTATAAACATTAGCAGTTATTAAATGTACATTTTTCTATTATTTTCCCTTAAGTGCGATCACATTTTTTTCCGTTTAAGATTATATAGCATTTCCATGAATATTACACCCATTTCCATAACTTTTTCAACTAACAGGTCTATATAACACTCAGGCGGAACTAATTTTATAAACCAAACGTGAAGGAGGCTTGAGAGTATTTATGTTGCCATTACATATTATTGTAAAGCTGTATCTGCTATAATGAACCTATAAAAGAATTGGCTTTGGTGGCCTTTTTGACATATCGTGAAGCTGCAGTAAAACTGGCAAATTATGATTTTAGATTTTTATAGCTTTAAATTAAATTGGTTCTTTTGCTAGATGTGCGTTCCCTGATATCTGTAAAGCACAGCTGTGTCAATTCATTCTGTTGGTTCTCCCTAATTATGTGCAAGGTACTGGTCTCAAAAACTGGCTTTCCGCACATCATTACTTAAGTATAGACATCTGTTTTGCCACATTCCCTGGTCTGTTCTATTGATGAACTTTGACCTGAAAGGGGGCAAAAGTCACTAGCCTCCGGAAGGTGAAGCAATATGGCCATTGGGCTCATCAGAGCTCCCACTCTTTACACAGGGGCTAAATTGTGCTTTACGAAGAAGTGAGTTGTTTGACATCTTTAGAGCTAAATAGTACTCACTGCTATTTCTCTTTTGGATTTTTAAAAGAAATAAAACTGTCTTTTTTGTATCTTAACGTAACTGATTGACATATTATAAAATTATAATTATCATTTTCTTCCATGTGTAGAAAAATGAAAACTTACAAGAAATTAAATTTCCCATTTCATGAGTCTGTTGTAATGTGGCATTAAATAAATCTACTATATGTAGCGGCATATTTGCCCATGCAGTCTGGAAGAAGGAGTTGCAGCCCTGGTTGGTTATGTATAGGACCTGTACAGAACTCCACTCTCCAGAGAGACTGCATTGTTAACACAACCTGGCACCATAATTGGATACCCATTTTGATGTCTGATATTTGCTCCACTCCCTCTATTTTGTATGGCACTTATATGTAAGGCCATTTAGACAAACAAGTTATAAATTACACAGCGAACCAATGAATCTCTAACTGAAAAAAAAAAAGGATTAGCCAAAAGCCTATATGCTGAAGTGCAACTTATACACCAATGTCCTTATCGGCATTATTGCACTGAACTTTTTCTCATTCCAACAATGAGTTTACCTGACCAAGAACCTAATTATTGAGTTAAGATGTTTCAACTACACCCATTGCAAACAGACCTCAGTGACTTTAAACATGGCACAGTCCTAGAATGCCAAGTCAACTTGTGAAATTTCTGATCTGTTAGCTTTGCCCTGGTCAACTATAAGTTCTATTATTGTGAAGTGGAAGCATCCAGGAGTAGCAACAGCTGAGCTACGAAGCAGTAAACCACTCATACTCACATAGTGGGGCCACCAAGTGCTGAAGCACGTGGCACATAAATATTGCTTATCCCCTGTTGCATCACACATTTTCAAAATGCCTCTGAAAGAGACATCAGCACAAGAGCTGTGTGTCGCGAGCTTCATAAAATGGATTACAATGGTTGAGCAGCTGTACACAAGCCTAAGCCTATGAACACATATTGCGTACTGTAATATTTAGAGGTAATTCTGGCATTTTTACTACAAAGGTGGCACATTCATAGCTGGAGGGGGTACGGTAACGAAAAAGAACTGAAAATGAAATTAAAAAGAACACAGAAAGCTCAATACTGATACATCCATTATGCCACGATTAGCAACTATTAAGCAACAAAAGGAGGATTAATATTCTGGGGCTGTTTTTTTAGGGTTGGGCTATTTCCAGTGTAGGGTAATGTTAATGCTACAGCATGCAAAGACATTTTGGACAATCGCGTGCTTCCAACTTTGTGGCAACAGTTTGGGGAACGCGCTATCCTGTTCCATCATGACTGTGTCCATAAAGACCATGGTTTCATGAGTTTGGTTTTGAGGAATTTGCGTGGTCTGCACAGAGCCTGACCAGAACCCCATCAAACCACTTTGGGATAAATAGAACGCAGATTGAGAGCCAGAACTTCTTCTCCAACATCAGTACCTGAACTCACAAATGCTCTTTTGACTGAATGGGCACAAATTCTCACAGACACACTCCAAAATTTTGTGAAAAACCTTTCCAGGACTTCACATTAACCCTCCATGATTTTAAAATGGGATGTCCAACAAGCTCAAATAGGAGTGATGGTCACGTGTCCGCATACTTTTGGCCATGAAGTGTAAATTGCTTGTGCCCTAAGAATTTCAGTTAACATTCCAACAGAATCATTCGACTTTGGACATATAATTATAATTTATCAAGTTAGTTTATACATTGAACAGAAACTCATGGTTAGTAGTATTCACAGTGCTTTGACTATTCCGAGTGCAATCTGTGATGGTCAGTGATATTTTTAGTGTTATTTCTAGATCGGTAGAATATTCAGCTCCTGGTTTCTGATGATTGATTGTTCTACAGGGGCTCCATCTTTGGTAGCTAAGTGATGATCTCCCCAGGGATTTATTTAGAGGTCATCCTGGCATTTTTATTGCAGAGGTGGCACATTCATAGCTGTAGGGGGTATGGAAACCTGATTCATCGACAGCCTACTCGTGGTCCTTGTGAAAAAGTACACAGAGAGCTCAATACTGATACATCCATTATGCCACAACAAAGCAACTATTAAGCAATAAAATAATTGTACTTTGAAATATAATGGTATAGTTATTACTTATTGTAGTGGCCTCTCCAACTGATAGGTTTATGCACCTTTGTTTTGCGGTGAATGGAGATTTTGGCTCTTCCTGTTCCTAGCTACACATTTTGTATAGTTCTGAAATAGCATGATCTATTATATGACTATATATGTACTCAGGGCCACCTTTTCACATATCTGGCCCTATACACTGAAATGGTCATGGATGTCAGGGCTATCTTCTACATTTCCCAACCTCCATCTCGTATCCCATTATGTACATTTGCTGTGAAATGAGTATGAATGTTTTGGGAAGGGGGATCACATGATCAATATATAGCATAAAGTATTGTAAAGATGCTGTTATAATTGGTAATAATATGATCTTTCAGCTCCTTTTCAGACCCATATTATATTTTTCATGGGTCTTTGTGACGGGGGAACAAAGACTAATTTTAGCCTGTGAAATTAATAGTAACCATATTTGCATGTAACTGTCCATTAAATCGGGCTCTTTCATTTAGTATAAGCGTAACTGTCAGCTGCCCTCTGTAATGGCAGAGGCCAGCTGACAGGTGAATGTGGGTCATTTTCTAACACGTTAGTCTGAGCCCCTAAACCTGTGTTGCCCTGATGGTGGCCCTGTGGGTGTTGCGGCAATTCCCCTAATTCAAAGTATAATGCCAGTTGCACACGACCGATGTGCCACTCGGGCCGTTTTTAACGGTATCCGAGTGGCACCCGATAGTCTTCATGGACCCATTCACGTTAGCGGGTGATTCGGGTCCGTGAAAACTGCCCGCTTCTCCGATCCGTGGAAAGATAGGACATGTGCTATCTTTCCACGGATCACTGATGGGACTCGGCCGGCGCACATTGTCGTCTGCATGAGGCGTAACTTGTGAGAATGAATCTCTAATATGAATAAACTCTGCTCTGTTCTACTGTTGTTCACCTACACTCTGGCTGTGGCAAGTGAACTTCTATGCATAAGAGTTGTAACAACCATGTCTTGTCAAGGCGAGAGAAATGTCAGGATTAGTAATCTGGTTAATTTATAATACATCTGTACAGGTTATTTGTTTTATGATGTGATACGCAACATGCTAAATTAACTGTTTATAACTAGCAGAAGATGTGGCTGTACAAGGCTGACAGTCTTCAGCACGCATAGGCTATGTTTAGGCATACTAAAACATAGACTAAACCTTAACACGCTGTTAAAATAAATTATATGAAAATTATAATGCTGCTCGTTCCAGCAAAACCAACAAAATACTGCATTTACCAGTCTGGTCCTAAATGAATCTGTCATAGTCAGGAACGATATGATCTTTTAAAGAAGAAGATTAAACAAAGTGGACAATTTTGAATTTAAAACATGATTTGAATCTGAAATATATGCAAATTATTATAATGTTTGCTTCATCAAGCAAAACCTAGTTATTATTACTTGTTTTTGTACTATTATTTTACCACATTTGTCCTTAATTACTAAAATTGCAGCTTTAGGGCTCATGCACACAGACATATTACGGCTCTGTACAACCTCAGAATTGTTTGGAGACTGAATACATCACCTGTAGGAGTCTATGGGGCCATACTGTACATCTGTAAAGTATGCCTTCATTTTCATCCTGCATTTTTTTCCCTTGGTGTTCTGGCTCTTTTGGTTATTTCCACGGTAAAAATATTCTGGCAATGTTTTTGACAAGGACTAACGGAACAATCTTAAAGGGTAACTAAACATTTAAAAAACTTTTGACATGTCATAGTGACATGTCAGATGTTTTGATCGGTGGGGTCCGAGCACTGAGATCCCCACCGATCGCTATAACGAAGCGTCAGAAGCACTCAGGTGAGCGCTGTTGTGCTTCCTTTCTGATCGGCTTTGCTCGGAGCGTTGTACGGGTTTAATAGAAAGTCTATGAGTCTGTACACCGCTCGTTCGGCTTTCTGAGGAAATCAGATTAGAAATTAAGCTTTGTTTTAGCGACCCTTTAATCTAACATAGCATTCCAGGAGTTTACAGATGAATGGGAGCAGCGCAAGATGAGTCAAGAGATGTTTGTTTTAGTAATAAGGTTATAACAGCATGTTTAAAAGAGGAGGGAAAGATCCCAGAAGAAAGAGAGAGGTTAAATATTTTATTCAGGTGCCTAGTAAAATCCGGGGAGAGAGACTGGAGGGGGTGTGAGGGGATAGGATCACTAGGGCAGGTAGTAGGACAAGAAGAAGAGAGGAGCCTGGAGACTTCTGCTTCTGTTATTGGGTCAAATGCTGAATGTGATGAAGAAGTATGGGAGGGAAGGGGATCAATGTTACTAGGGGACTGGGAGATAAAATCATGCCGGATGTTGTCAATTTTAAGCGGCCAGGTCTTAAGCACTGAGATCTGTGATAGACGTTTGTACTTTAGAATTAAAGAGGGAGTGAAAAGCATCAAGAGTTGTTTGTGATTATTAGATAGTGTGTAGATGAGAGAGATGAAATAGGTTTATTTGGCAAGGAGAAGTGTAGAATTGTGAGTTTTCAATTTGTAATGGAGAAAATCTGCGAACATATTTTCTCCGTACACTTTCGGCACACCTTGAACACCGCTGAAGAAAATGAGATTGAGGCATGTGCCAAGGTTGTCACTGTCTGTGTCCGAAAGTTCGGAGTGTAGCGGGTGCTGCCTTATCCAGTTTAGCAATATGCAATTTCGTTTAACACAACAATATTTGTAAATATTTTTAGTATTTATACAGGCAATATGAGGATGTTTTTGCTTTCTAAGTTTGTTTTTTAGAAGAATAAACATTCAACATTAGTCCTTGACAATCAAATCCAGGTTTTGACATCAGTGCAGGTTACAATAAAAGAAACCGCAAACAGGAGACATATATCAGTTATAATCTACTGAAAGAACTCGGGCAGCTCCAAAACGCATTTAATAAGATATCAAAATATCCAACTATAGAGCCACATTAATATTGTTATCAACAACTTTTTGCCAACTCTGGGATTTCGGCATCCTTTGAACTTTAGAGCGAATGCGCAGAGGCAACATATAGCCAAACGCTGAAGCAAAGGCAAGAGAAGGAGCGCTGTGTACTATGCCATAAAAGTAAGCCTGATTTATGGCGTGCAGCACAACAAGATACTATAAACGCTAATGATGACTTACATATGTTTTCATCATTGATAACTATATCGTTCACTACCATCCTGCTATATTTGTTTGCTGAATCAATTTTCAAGTATCCCGCTACATTAATTTGTTGGGCGAGCACGATAAGCGCTAACAGCGTTAAAGAGCTATTTACAAACCACTTTTGCCTACTGTGGTGTTGCTATTTTGAATCTGGTTACATTAATGCCTTTCCAAAATCTGATTGTAACAAATAGGTAATTTTATAGTTGGATAAACTTTGATATTCATATGTGGTCATATACTGTGAGGGCCCCACAGTGGACACGAAATGTAAATTTCCTGGACTCAGATTGTTGGTAAGACTTCAATTGCGCTGATTATTGATTTGAATTTTGTTTTTGCGTCACATATATTGCATTTTTGTTACATTCTTTATTGCAATTTTATTGCTCATTTTTATTTTCATTGTCCTGCTATTGTGATAAACAGTACTGTCACCATTTAACCCCTTAAAGACCAGGCCAATTTGAGTTTTTTCATTTTCGTTTTTTCCTCCCCGCCTTCCAAAAGCCATAACTTTTCTATTTCTTCGTCGACGTAGCCATATGAGGGCTTGTTTTTTGCGGGACAAGTTGTAATTTTTCATGGCACCATTTATTGTATCGCATAATGTACTGGGAATCTGAAAAAAATATTTGTGGGTGAAATGGGCAAAAAACAGTGATTACACCATTTTTTGGGGTGTTTTGTTTTTTATGGTGTCCATCAGGCGGTAAAAACTACATATTCACCTTATTCTACAGGTTGATATGATTATGGCGATACCACATTTATAGGTTTTGTTTTATGTTTTACCTCTTTTAATAAAATAAATCTATTTGCTAAAAAAAATTAATGTTTTGTTTCGCCATATTCTGAGAGCCATAACTTTTTTATTTTTCCATCAATTTAGAGATGTTAGGGCTTAGGCTGGGTTCACACGACCTATTTTGATGCGTAAACTAGGCGTATTATGCCTCGATTTACGCCTGACAATACGGCTCCAATACGTCGGCAAACATCTGCCCATTCATTTCAATGGGTTTGCCAACGTACTGTGCCGACGACCTGTCATTTACGCGTCGCTGCCAAACGACGACGCGTAAAAAAGACGGCTTGTCAAAAGAAGGGCAGGACACTTCTTGAGACGTAATTTCAGCCGTTTTCATTGATTCCAATGAAGAACAGCTCCAAATTACGGCCGTAATTGACGCCTCGCAAAAGGCGAGTACGATCAATTACGTCTGAAATTACAGAGCTGTTTTCTCCTGAAAACAGCTCCGTAATTTCAGACGTAATAGCAGTTAGCATGTGCACATACCCTTAAAGTTTGCAGGACGAGCTGTAGTTTTTACCAATACCATGTTGGGGTACATGCGACTTTTTGATCACTATTTATTCCTTTTTTTATTCTTTTATTAGGCGCCCAGGCTGCCATAACAACCACTTTAAATTGCCAATCGTGCCGCGGTGGGGGTTCGATGCCGTATTTGAGGGGGCGACCCCCGGATTCTAACAATTTAAATGGCGCAGTTACGATTGACCGCGGCATTTAAGGTGTTAAATGGGTGGAATCAAAGTGATCTTTTATTACGCACGTTGCGGTGAGGTGTTGGCTGTATTAGGCTGGATTCACATGAGCATGCTCGGTCCGTAAAGGATGGAACGTATTTCGGCCGCAAGTCCCGGAACGAACACACTGCAGGGAGCCGGGCTCCTAGCATCATAGTTATGTACGACAATAGGAGTCCCTGCCTCGCCGTGGAACTACTGTCCCGTACTGTAATCATGTTTTCAGTACGGGACAGTAAGTCCACGGAGAGGCAGGGACTCCTAGCGTCGTACATAACTATGATGCTAGGAGCCCGGCTCACTGCAGTGTGTTCGGTCCGGGACTTGCGGCCGAAGTACGTTCCGTCCTTTACGGACCGAACATGCTCGTGTGAATCCAGCCTAACACAGCCGTCACCCGCTGTGTATGGAGTGAGCTCAGCCCGTAAGCCCGCTTCATACTTCCCCTTAACGGCTGCCACGTACCAGTACGTGACATGTCGTTAAGAGGTTAATAATTCAGCTATTTTGATAAACAGTATTGTAACCATTCAATAATGAAAGAGTGAAGTTTGAATAACGTGGCCAGTATTTCTGACATGATAAGTGAAGGTTTTTCCACTCTAACAAGCTATAAAAACATAGGATCAGAGTTTACAGTTGGCATTCCCACTAATGTGTATAATCTGCAAGTGAAATTTATACATGTTGAACAACATTAGCCGAGACCTGTCATATAAATATAGCACTTGCTGGATGCAACCTGTGAGGTATAATACTTTTACTAATATGCAAAGACATGTTTGACATCTCAGGTTATAAGGCAATCACATTGTTATTACTTACATTTTTTGTGGTAATAACATTGGTGGTTGTTCTAAATATATTCATATGCTTCTTCTTATTTTCTTGAGACTGAATACCGTGTTATATTTTATTCGACAGCACATTGCTAGCAGAATGGTCAGCACCATTTCTTGCGTTTTTTACTGCAGAATATAGTGCGGATTTTGCGGCATTTTTATTAACCCTGTGTAATGGTGATATCTCCTCTGAAAAACGCAGGAATTCAGTCTACTTTCCGTAGCAATAATTGACATGCCGCGGAACTAAAAATATGCACAGCAGGGGAATTTCTGTACTGAAATTTTCCACAGCGTATGGATGACATTTGTTCATCTGTATTCTGCTGCGTATTTTCCCTCCGCAATTCCGGACGGAAAATACGCAGCAATTCCGTTACATATGGACAAGCCCTTAATAGTAGTGTGTATGACAAGAACTGTAGATCTCTATTCAGTAAGACGGAAAAGAGTGAGTATATATACATTATCATGAAGATCATGATGTCGATGCTTATGCTAATCTACGCTAATCTATTTAGCACATTGCATAAATATTATGTTTTTTAACCAACCTAGGAGTCCATATTGAAATCCTCATGTGTTTTTCAGTGCGGCCATAGCTGCAGATTTCACCAACTGCATTGCAATGGATGAAATCTGTGGTAAAAATCTGAGGCATTTCCGCAACAGGGAAGGCATGCTGCAGATTTGACATCCGCTTCGGGTTTTTTTAACACTGTATGTCATTGGGGTTTGTTAAAGTCTAATTCACTTACATTGTACTGTGCTTTGTTGCTGAATTATGGTGCGAATTACGCAATAGAAATTATGCAACAAATACGCGATGTGTGAATTTGGCCATATACTCTTGATAATAAATGAGATATTTACAATTTTGTGAGGTACTTTAAGCGAGCTGCCTGGTTCCATAATAATGTATTCTTTCTTGCTAGTGCTTCATGAATCTACGGCTGTATACTAATAAGTCTAATCAATTTTTATGGTTTCTGGTTTTTGTCTTGTTTTCATATTGATGTAGCAGATTTAAATTTGCCAGTTAAAAGTAGGTTTTGTGATCAGCAATAATGAATTGTGTAAAGATTATTTACTAGGATTACATGCAGTGCTAGTAAATCCTAGAATTCTTAGGTACTTGCCATACGCCATATTTATTAACTGTTTTAGACACTTTTGTTGACATGCTCAACAAGTAGGCATGGATTAGCGGAAAGCAGGCATGGTTTAGAAAAGGGGCATGGCTTAAAATGTGACACTGTCCGCTAAAAATGCCCAAAAGCTCAACCACAGTGATAACAATATACGTATCTTATTAATAGAGTTTTGTGAATGAGATGTAAGAACGGTTAAACTCAAAAGACTATCTTTTGAGAACACCACCCCCTTATTTAGACCAGATTTTTCTGTGATAGATTTTCAATTCCCTTATATTGTGCGTATGTTGACCTTCTTCGTCGAGAGGACCACCCCTCTAGGAGAACATTTTTCGCTGCTATTTTGGATCATCTTAAAGAGGTATAGCTGTAAAAACAACAACTCCAGCTTGTAGCAAAGGTCCCAAGGTCCCTGAGATCAGAGCTTGGTGATCCAATTTTAAAATTGTCTATATTACTTTATTACTAAGGCCTCATTCAGATGGTGTATTGTAACCCCTAGACTTCTACTGAACCGAATCTATAGCACCAGAAATCCCTAAAACACAGGTACAATACACCTGTCTGATCGAGGCCTCACATGGAGCACATCTAGTATTCTATTATTATATGTCTCAGACTTTTCATCAGAAGCCCTCCATAGTGAAATCTAAGGCCAGAACGCAAGAGTGGAGGACGGATTATTCAGGAGCGGGGCGGCAGGTAAGTTGACTATACATTTCCAATGTATAGTCACTTTTGTTTTTGGACTGGAGCTTCGCTTTAAGTATTCTCTCAACTTATCTCAGGATTGGAAGCCATCTTCCATTACTGCTGATAGTATCCATGCCCTGTTCTCTCCCAGGACCTTATCTGAGTTATTGTCTGTGACCATGACAGTTAGGTCTGCTAACTATATGTTCTATGAGACAGAAAATAAAGTAGTTTGATTGACAGATGCAGACCGGTGGACATAATTTGGATGGTGTGTTGTATCTGATACAGAAGTTGCGTGTTATTTTATCACTGAACTTAGTTTTTGATTTATTCTACCAATGTAAAAATGTTTTCTTGGCATGATATTGGTACTGATATTGAGTATTATAAATTATCAATCCTTCTTTGCAGGAGCGTTATCCTTTGCCTAAAAGATTTGACATTTCTTGACTTGTTCACATCAGTGTTTGGTTTCTGTTCATCGGTTCAGTTCAACCTTTCCGTCGGAGGAACCGATGAAACGAAAGCCGATTGGAAACCATAGCTTCTGTTTGCATTACCATTGATTTCAATGGGATTGCTTCCGTTGCAGTTGGTTTCTGTTTGTTTCCGTTCCGTAAAGTTTCCGCCTTTTGCACGGAAACAATAGCGTAGTCGACTACGCTATTGCTTCCGTGAGAAAAACAGAAACAAACAGAGACCAACTGAGAAGGAAGCATTCCCATTGAAATGGATCGTAATGCAAACGGAAGCTATAGCTTCCGTTCGGCTTTCCGTTCATCTATTCCTCCGACGGAGAGGTTGAACGGAACCGATGAACGCAAACCAAACGCTGATGTGAACAGGCCCTAATAAATGCTAGAATGATGGACTCACAAATGTGCAATGTAGAGTTGTCAAGGACGAAAATGTGAAATCAATTTACAGGTTTTAAAGTTAAAATAGCGGATAACTTTACCCTTGTTTTAGATTTAGTAGAGATTATAAAATAAGAGATGGGATCAAAGGATTGTAATCCCATAGGCTTCTCTCTATGAAAGATAACCTTATTTTTGGTTTGTTGGTGATTTATTTAATGTAGAATTCTGAGCAAAATTTAAGGGAAAGCTATGCTATGACTAGGGCATTATTCATACGAGCGTGTCCGCACTAACAAAAAACAGGGTGTTTTTTATTCATATGAATGTCCGTGTTGCATCTTTGTGGTTTCCGTGTGTCATCAATTTTTCTCGCCCGTTTTTCTTCTCTGCAAGCACTTTCTATTTTTTTTTTGCATGTCGTCCATGAACTGTCCATTTTTTTCACGCACAGATAAAAACATAGACTTTAATAGAACTTGCTGTCAGTTTCTCCCAACGGACACACGCTCCGTTAAAAGAAATGGATATGTGAATAGCCCCATTGAATTGCATGGGCCAGTGTGCTGTACGTTGTTAAAACGGACAGCCCACTGACGAGAAATATGTATGTGTGAATAGGCCTATGAACTAAGTAAGCTTGAAACATGTAAACAGCTCTCTTTTCATGTACTGATGACTCAATAAAGCTGTTCCTTTAAAGGCTTTGTAAACATTTTGTAGTCTTTTTTTTTCTTTTAGAAAAGTGTTATGTGTTTCTATACATTTCTCAAATTCACATTTATTAGAGATGTTATTTACTTTTTGCACTGCAGATTCTATGTATGCACGTTACACAGAAGCTGCATAGCACTGCAGTAAACCAAATCCGTCAGTCAACTTGGCTGACAGTGGCTCCTGTGTGCCTCTAACACACAGGATCACCCTAATACCAAGCACATCTAAGTTCATAATATTTTATAAGATCTTTTTTTTTTTTAATTTTCAAAAAGCCTATGGAGAAAAATGCATTAAAAACACTATACCTTCATGCTGCGTTTTGATAAAAATACAACTGACCCCCAAATAAGCCACTAAAATGGCAAGAAACAAAGCGCTGTGTGAGTAGACATTTTTATAATTTGCTATAGACTCCAGGCAAACATCTGACCGCAGTGTTTTAGCCCAAAAAAATAAAGAAAAAAAACCCACCACGTAATATATACACCATGAAAACTGCTACATATCTATATATAGTCTGGATAGGTACTTGCAACTAATGGTAAGCAAAACGATATTCATAACCACTGATAATGGCTTCATCGAAATTGTAATTTTTCACTGTTTCTTCAGTGAGGGGGTAAATAAATACACCTGCAGCATAATGTCTGTATATTTTCTGGCCAGTGGGTACTTAACACTTAATTATATTACCAAGTAAATGTGCTGCCATGTGGTTACACAGCCAGAACAAGAATCCCATGGTTTTACTTTGGCTGAATCTCTAGGCTTTGTGTTAATGGCTAGGTAATTCCTCTCGCCTCCAGCAATTCACCATTTAATTCACCATTTAGGATTTAAGATCCCTTATTTCAAATAAAGAAAAATTACTGTTTTATGTTTAGGTGATAAAACCACAAAAGCTGTCAGTCTCCAGGTTAAACATAGCTTATTATCTATCATTATACTATCTGACCATTTGACATCATTTTGCTAAAGGGATTGTATCATTTTTTTATAAAAACCAGATGGTGAAACATAATGTTTTTCTAGTCAGTTTTTATTTTTTGATGTTAGTTTTTTTAAATTCTTTTTTCTGTACATGATTATGGGGCAGCCATCTTGCCTGAGATGTTGTTAACATCATTTAGAGATATGCTTTACAGCAGCCACATAGACCATAGGAACCTGTGAACATGAGCTGACCGATTGACTTCTATGGGAGAGTTTTCTAGGCATGCTCTGTGACCTGTGCAGAAGTCATTGTGCAGGAAGGTATAGGAGGGGAGCTGTGTCCATCACATATTGTCAATGGTGGATCCTGGGTTATCTATATAGAGGTGTTACCTGTCATTATAATCCTGCCTTTGAGATGAGATGATTGCTGAGAAGTGATCTCTACAGAACAGGAAGTGTCAGTCTATTGTGAGTCTCAGTGGCCAGAGTTAAAACTGCAAGATTTTAGGATTATAGAAAAAAAAATTAAAAATCACAAAAAATTCTTACAAAATATGTTTCACATAAAATCGTGATTTAAACAATAGGTCATAAGAAATAAGTTCAGAAGGAATTATTTACTTGCCTTGGTAATTTTAACTAGCTGTACTGTAATAATGTACAACTTTTTATATTGTTCTGGCATTTAGCCTACATTTCTACATTTTCAAGTACACAAAAGCATTTTATATGTTTTATAATGTATGACATAGTGGTGAGATATCTTTATACATTGTGAGACATTTTTGTGCATGCAGAGCCAGGTCAAGATTGGGGTAGAAAACTGGGCAAAAAATATGTTGGAGGCACCCTATGTAGGTGTCCTATGTGCGGCTAACTTACATGGGTTTCTGAAATGTAAGCAATGCTTATTTAGAGGTTAAATATGAAAAAAAAAACTTTCCAATATACCAATAGCTCTTTACTGATACACACACACACACACACACACACACACACACACACACAAACACACACACACACACACACACATCGGTGTCCCCTGTGATGTTGCCTTGTCCACAGCACCTGACCACATCAGCCAATCACTTCAAGCTGTAGTGACGTATAGTTATATATAGCGGTGCAGGCAGATACCAGACCTCTGAACAAGGAGAATGGAACTCCAACCAACCTTTAGTAATATATTTGTAGAAGCTGCATAATTTCTTCTGCCACATATTAAAATGTTTACGGTATATTGTTTGAAGAATATTTAAAGACTTTTCAAACTCTCATGTCTGGGAAAAACTGGAGAGAACTGAGAGGTTGAGATTCCAGTTGGTGGAGGCCCCTGGACCATTGCCCTTTTTGCCCTCTTTGTAATCCAACTCTGAGTGCACATCTAAGACAAATCTATGGCATTATTAAATTTTTAAGGTCAAATTTTCTTCGTATTTCATTATGGAACATTAGTCATAGAAATTAAAGTAAAGTAAGTAAGGGCACAAGGAGTAAATTTATTATTGTTCATGCTTTTACTAGGTCCATTTTTGTCCAGCTAATACATTTCTCTTTAATATCGCAGTTCCCTAAGTTCGTCTAATATCTAAATTTTTTTAGCTGTCCTATTCCCTAGATTTGAAGTCTGTGTGTAATAAAACTTGTTGGCCACCAGAAATAAAAAGGTGTGACTCAGCCATGATTTAATTGACAAAATTATTGCAGCACTATGTAATGCTTCTCTGAAGATTACCCTATTTTTGTAGCTGTTTTTTATTAGTTGCAGGAGCCGGCATGTGACTTTTGCGATTCTGTGTGTTGATGTCTATACTAGGAGGAGGGATCAAGGAAAGGTTGATTATGTAATCCACGTGCCACCGAGCGAATGAGCAGGGGATCTACAGGAGCAACTGAAAAGTGCCTTTGTGTTGTTTCATTCTGCTCAGCACCATGGGAATTTTCATTATCCCATCAAAAATGTGAGGCTTGTTTCATTGATGTAAAAAATGGCTAAACTTTGCAGACATCGTACTAAAGAAATCTTTTCCAAGCAAGAAGGTGTTCATTTAACAAACAGGAAACACCATGAAATATTATCCAAGATTGAGGAATGGAAAGTCGCACATTACAAATATTATTTGTACTCTTAGGCTTTTTTTTTAAGACATTATGAGAATGACATCATATATATGACTAGTTTTTAATAGCTTTTTTTTCAAAACCCTAGACTGGAACTGTTAAAACCAGTGTTCCAAGATATGCAAACTGCGTCCATGTTCAGCCTACTCTTTAGGGCAATTTTGTTAATAAAACTGAGCATAAACCTATACAGTAATTGAACAAATGCTCTTAATTTGCTTATAATGTAAAGCTCCGGTTTAGGAGATGATACTTTTTTTTTTAACCTTGTAAAAAGGAGGAAATGAGCACATTTTATTTTATTCCTTCAGCTTTATGCTGCTTGGATTGGCTGATAGATTTTTTTCATTTATTATGTTTGGGAAAAGATTGGGCAGAAATTATATGAAAAGATTTGTCCATTATCACACCCTGGCCATAATCTGTAGAAACGCATATTATTATTCTTGCTTAAATGCCAATGATTGAAATATTAATGAAAAAGAAAACAACATCTTGGAATTAGGTGTTCTTCAGGCTGTGCCCTCAGAAAGTAAGAGGTGCATATTTGTGGTGGGTACTGAGATAAGGCAGTGGCACTTGAATGAACATAAGATAAATTACCTTGTAAGGCGGGATTCACACGACCGGGTCCCGCCCGAGCCCGAGTGTCGGCCGGTAAAATCGGCCATTTTGCCTGGTCGGTTTGCATTAGTTTTGCATCCGTTCTGGGCCGGGCAGATCTGGACAGTGACATCAGCGGCAACTCCTGAAGGGGAATCCCCATGTGTTCGGGGATTCCGCTTCAGGAGTTTCCCCTGATGTCACTGCCCAGATATGGACAGAGACATCAAACGCTCTGTCCAGGAGCGGAATCCCCGAAAACACGGGGATTCCGATCCTTCAAGGAGCTAAAGTGGGGCTAGCACATAGCAGAGCGGGGAGATACCTCCCTGCTCTGCTATAGTGGCGTCGCTACAGTAGTAGCAGCCGCAGCAGCAGCAGCTGCTAGCGGCACCATGGAAGGTGTCGCCAGGCCAGGGTGCTTTTAAAACAAGCAGGGGAAGGGAGCCAGCGCAGTGCTCCCTCCACCTGCTGTACACCACGGCCGTGCCACACAGTGTACAGCGTACAGCCCAGCCATTCGTCCGAATGGCATCAACTCCTCCTCCTCACATGCACTCTGCGCTGTGAGGAGGAGGAGATAGAGCGCAAGCGATGGAAAACCCGGCCATCACTCGGGACACATTCCGGTGATGGCCGTGTATTACCCGGCCCCATAGACTTCTATGGGAGCCAGGTGGCCGGGTATCCGGCCGAAAATAGAGCATGTCCTATTTTTTGACGGCCGGTTTTCCCGGCCGTCAAAGAATCGGTCGTGTGAATAGCCCCATTAGGGGTCTATTATTCCTAATGCAGCCGGGTGCCGGCCGATTTATGAACGGCCGGCACCCGGCCGGGAAACCCTGTCGTGTGAATGAGGCCTTAGTCTACATTGTAAATGGACTGCTATCAGGTAGCACTGCCACTTTACACATTATGGTGTGCATAGGTTTACACTCTACACCCTCTCTAGGCACCACAATGTGCTCATATTTTATATAGTACTAGTTTTCATGATTAGATGGAGATTGAAATGAGGTTAAGGGTTAACGTATTACTTCTAGGGGAGAATATCTCTAATATGGTAAAGTCCAGACCACCATAAGACGGTACACATAGTATGGAGATACAGGGACTCCATGTATCTTTACTTTTAAGAAAAGCTACCAGCAGTATACCAGAGATAGCCCTCCAAAAGTATTATTAAAAAATAACGTCCCCATGTAAATGATATAATTTTTTCATAGAACATGCTTTTTAAAAAATGCTTGTGGAAATGAATAACTTACATTGGTGTCAGTGGTAGCGCCAATAAAAATGACTTGATTAACATGATACTAAAGGTCATTTTTTTTCTATGAGTTTCGTGGGATAAACCCTTCAAGTATATTATTCCTGTCTGGAGTTCTCAGAGTATGTAGTACACATTGCCTATAAGAAGAAATTTTCTACCTGTTTCCCAATTACAGCACTTCCAGTTTCTGTAGTCTAGCAAATCAATGTTATCATAGGCATCATTACACCAAATGCAAAGTTAGCTTTAATTTTTATAGCACAGGTAAGAAAATAGAAGAGGAGCTGTTACAGGGCAAAAAACACAACAAGGGGCCTTTAAAATTATTTTTGGTAGTACTGCTGTTGTATAAGGGCATGACCACACATGGCGGAATTCCTCCGCAACTGTCCGCATCAATGCCGCACCTAATCCGGGTTGCGGATTACGGCTGCGGATCTGCACAAAATGTGCAGAAAATTGATGCGGACTGGCCGCTGCGGACTGCAGGAAAAGTGCTTCCCTTCTCCCTATCAGTGCAGGATAGAGAGAAGGGACAGCACTTTCCCTAGTGAAAGTAAAAGAAATTCATACTTACCGCCCGTTGTCTTGATGACGCGTCCCTCCTTCGGCATCCAGCCCGACCTCCCTGGATGACGCGCCAGTCCATGTGACCGCTGCAGCCTGTGCTTGGCCTGTGATTGGCTGCAGCCGTCACTTCCACTGAAACGTCATCCTGGGAGGCCGGACTGGAGACAGAAACAGGGAGTTCTCGGTAAGTATGAACTTATATGTTTTTTTACAGATACATGTATATTGGGATCGGTAGTCACTGTCCCGGGTGCAGAAACAGTTACTGCCGATCGCTTAACTCTTTCAGCACCCTGGACAGTGACTATTTACTGACGTCTCCTAGCAACGCTCCCGTCATTACGGGAGCCCCATTGACTTCCTCAGTCTGGCTGTAGACCTAGAAATACATAGGTCCAGCCAGAATGAAGAAATGTCATGTTAAAAAACCAATACGCTCCGCACCACACATAACATGTGCATGACAGCTGCGGACTTCATTGCGGAACTTAGAATCTCCATTGAAGTCAATGGAGAAATTCCGCCATGAGTCCGCAACCAGTCCGCCACTGCTCCGCAACAGACAGAGCATGCTGCGGACACCACATTCCGCTCCGCAGCCTATGCTCCGCAGCGGAATTGTACGCATCGTGTAAACGAACACTGCGAAATTAAAGTGAAAGTCAATGGAGAAACGGCTCCGCTGCGGATTAACGCTGCGGAGTGTCCGCAGCGGAATTTAAGTGAAAATCCGCCATGTGTGAACCCGCCCTAAATCTATGTAACTTTCTAATTTACTTTGGGGCACATTTCATACGCCAGTCTTAGTATGAAGCCCTCAGGAGTAAGGCTAAGTTATTAAAGGCATATATTCTGCTGTCCATACCCAAGAAAGGTAATTCTACGCCAACTACAAACTGGACTATAATTTACCGTTTCTGCTGTAAATTATAGTAAATGTGTCAGATGGTGGGTGGCCCTAACCCCTTACGCTAAGCTATACTCCCTTTTGTTAAAGTGCTGTGACTATCGCAAGACAATAAAAAGTTGCAAAAGGTGTAAAGCCCTTCATAAATTCCCCGCTTTGTATCTCAGTATTTTCTCTGCTTGCTGTTTTTATTCAGAGACCTAACATATATTTTGAGCTAGTCTTACAGAGTAGGGAATCCTTACTAAGAGCTC
Organism: Rhinoderma darwinii; assembly: GCF_050947455.1. Lineage (NCBI taxonomy): Eukaryota > Metazoa > Chordata > Amphibia > Anura > Rhinodermatidae > Rhinoderma > Rhinoderma darwinii. The sequence continues at coordinate 133,292,614 of NC_134687.1, read as the reverse complement.
ATTTTCTCAACTGCTTTGGACTCAATGCTGATAGTCCTTACCCCTACTGATATATTGCAACATGTTACAGCCTGTATGTCAAGATGAGCTTTCAGTCAATAAGCGTAAACAGGAAGCAGAGATCTTGGAAATGGTAATACATCTGAACATAAAAGTGTCTTACAAAACTGCATAACTTTTCATTGTAACATGATTTAAGGCCTATTAGGGTATATGGACATCTAACAAGCAGCCCTCTCAATTTGGCAGACCCAAGCCAGTCCATATACTACATAGATGACTGTTCATTTGAATTGTCACATGTAATACTACATTCCCTGACTGACTGTTACTGATACTGACTGTTGCCTAGGAAATGAGCATCCACCAGCAACTTCCACTGGCAAAATCAGCTGTGTGCCCGGAGTTTCTGGAGTCAGATCCACGGCGACCAACTGATTGCCGCTGCAGATCTCATATCATCTGCGATAAGAAAAGGCCTTTTATCTTTCGGACTTAAGACTGGACTCCTTTGTGTGTGTATGTTATAGGTTATGTGGCCATCATTGGTGTGGTGATGTCAGACATCTTATCCATTTAGGGCCTTTACCAGGTAAATACTTTCTGTTAACTGGCCTTTGCTCCTTTACGACCATAGTATCATAATATTAATCCATTTGTGATAGATAGATAGATAGATAGATAGATAGATAGATAGATAGATAGATAGATAGATAGATAGATAGATAGATAGATAGATAGATAGATAGATAGATAGATAGATAGATAGATAGATAGATAGAGTGGATGAGATAGATGATAGATAGATAGATAGATAGATAGATAGATAGATAGATAGATAGATAGATAGATAGATAGATAGATAGATAGATAGATAGATAGATAGATAGATAGATAGATAGATAGATAGATAGATAGATAGAGTGGATGAGATAGATAGATAGATAGATAGATAGATAGATAGATAGATAGATAGATAGATAGATAGATAGATAGATAGATAGATAGATAGATAGATAGATAGATAGATAGATAGATAGATAGATAGATCAATACAGAGATGATGGATAGATGAATAGATAGATAGATAGATAGATAGATAGATAGATAGATAGATAGATAGATAGATAGATAGATAGATAGATAGATAGATAGATAGATGATAGATTCATAACTTTTATATAAACAAAACCATCTTTCATTTTAATCTGGCCAAATCATTTCTGGTGGAATTGTCTTGTTCTCTTCTAGTTATTTTCTTGCTACAGAGAGCTATTCACATGCTTTATACTCATATTTATCTTTCTGGCAAATGACACATCTTAATTGTTGTCATCCAATTTTAAAAAGCAGAGTATCCTATATTATACAAGTATGTGGTTCATTTTTTTAACCTGACCTTGAAGTCAAAACAATCTGTTGCAAAACTCCGCAGGGGCAGAAACGTGATAGAAACCTCATATTTCTTAAAATTTATGACTGTTTCTTGGTGGTCTTCAAGCCATTCAGGAAAGGGAGTACTTAGTTTTCTAAATTGTTTAATGTTTGTTCTTAAGGAAGGTCACTGTAAGTTCTTATTTAGATTTATGGTTGCAAATATAGAATGTCAGTAGCAAATCCAAAGACTAGCAAGTTACAAGTCGGGGTTACTGGATTTATGTTTCATTATAATGATGTGAGGATAATTCTTTTAGCTGCATGACCATTTCATTAGTCACAGTTTGTAGAAACAAATCTTTATACAAATAAAGGTCTGAATTAAAACAAAAACAAATGAAGTCACGTTTATCCCGGTCTTCCGTTTGGCAAGAGCTATGAGATTGTTCATCCAGTTAAAATAGCAGGGAATTCAATATTTCCAGAGTATCCATTGCTAGAGTGAGGGTACCACACCGGCTTGTCAGAAACTAGGAGAGAACTAGTATTAATGGAAAGGCCTTAGGCCCATTAAACCATTGTTTGATATTTTTAAATTGGATTTATGTCCTATTGTCATTCTGAAAATATTTTTCTTTGGTTTAAGATGTACAGTTTAGAGTTGGGCATGCAAATCCCTACATCTCTGTACTCGTGACTCTCTATGGCAACATCTACGGAGATATTCTTGTGAAGAAACTAGGGGACAATAACTTCATAACACATATTAGAACGCACCACCGTTTTTTACTTCCGGACCCATATGATATATGTCTCTGTATGAAATCAGAGGAATACAGAGGTACGGTTGGGCCCTATAGTCTTCTATTAGTGCTGTATTTTGTCTCCTTACAACTTGGGGGTTGTACAGAGCTATAACTCAATTGTGTATATGAGCATATATATATATATATATATTTTATATATATATATATATACATATATATATATATATATATATACATATATATACTGTATATACATATATATATATATATACTGTATATATAAAATGAAAGAAGCAACAATATTCAATATTAAACTGTCCAAAAGTTTTATTGCCGAATAGTCAGAATAAAAATCTATACCTTATATCTTACCACATTTGGCAAAACCATAACAGGATGCAAATTATATTTCTTGGGCAGGGTATATATGCAATATATGTAATAGAGTATGTACAAAGTTTGTGAAGGTGGAGATCTACCAAAAACAGCACATGCCACCAAATTGTAGCATCCCTATTATGGAATTACAGAATACACGGTCCTTCTGCGGTTCTACTGAACCAAACTTAGATCATCATATGGTTCTAAGACCAATAACATAGGAAACCAATTATCTCTAAGTATGTTTCTGGAGAATGGATAGAAGCTAAAGAACCTGGAAGAAATGAAAACAAATTTTCGGAGAATGTACAAAACAGATTTGAAACCTACTTGAAATTCAAATGAATAAATCTAATAGAAACTTAAATAACAAATGTAGAATCTTATGACCTTAAAAATTACTCAACCACACATGTTGATATCTAGGATGAGCCCATAACTTGGAACCACTCCTACAGTCTTTGTCTTTTTGAAAATAATTGCTGGTACGGATCATAGTACATTTCTTTGGCACGTGTTTTAGAACTGAAAAGTATACCCATAATCTCTTTGGAACATATTTGAACAATCTCATTCATTCAGAAAGATGTTTAAGAAATGTTTCACTCCTAGTGCAAATCTCTGGATTTTTCAGATGTTTCCCTTTCCATTCATTAGCTGGAACGTGGCATTCTAATCTACACTGGGACTTGGTGCCAGATTCTTATCAAAGAACGAGTGGCACTAATATTCGTCAGGCAAAAATTTTTTCTTGACTAACAAGGGATTGAGTGTCATGCATTCTAGAAATGCTTTTAACGCATGCTTAGCTAAAAAAATTTATGTTTTTACTCACTGGGTCACTAGGGAGACCTTATTACATGAGTCAGTATCCAGAGTCTGTAACTCAGTTGTGTCTATTTATTAAAACTTCCCAGCTAAAAACAGCTTGGAGCATTCAGAATCCACATAAAAGTGAAGGGTTGGCTAAATAAAGGATTAACTAAACAAATCTATGAGAAGAATTGGTTGAATTGATTTTCTGTTATTTGAATTTACTTAGTAATTTCAATCCATGACAGTAAGTCAAGAAAAACCTATAACTTTAAAAAGTTCTCCTTAGGTTGGTTTAACATGGCGTAATGGGACCGCATTATATTGTCTGTATTACGAACATGACACCCAGACCTCCAGTGGTTCTCCTGAACCAAACTTAGATTACCATAAGACTCTATACCGAACTAAGGTCGTCTCCTCACAACTTGCTTGAATAGGATCCTATTACGAGCGGCCTCTCCTTCATGGATATTTTTAATCATTGAACCTCATGAAAAGAAGACAAAAAGTGGGGCAATTGCTCATATCAACCAATTAGATTACAGCTGTTATTTTTCCAGTAGGGGTTAAAAAAATAAAAGAATTTAGAGTAGATCCAGACTACCCCAAATTGCTTTTGCAGCCCTGTAACTTCTTGTAGTTCCCTTCGATCAGTAGGCACAAATACATTTGGGTAGATTTACTATTCAAAAGGCTCACATAGCTCAAATACATACTGTGCGCCACATTTATTAACAGTTAAAGACACTATTTTTGACACGCTCAAAAAAGGGGCATGTCTTACTGGGAATAGGATGTGGCTAAAAATGAAACACCATGCGCCAAAATTGCGCCCAATAAAACTGCAGTACACTAAGCCAACTGAGAGGTGATATAAGGAAGAGAAAAGTGTCTAGCTAGATGCGCCAAATTTATCATACAGTATTCACCACTTTGATAACTTTGGCGCATATTCTGACTGCCTTGTCTAAGTTTACACTGTCTAAAACTCAGATAGTATTAGTAAATCTACCCTTTTGTCCTTACATAGAATCTACCTCAAAAAATTTTTGGACCCAGAACCTTCAGTCATGAAGCACACAGTCTGTCAGTAAACGGCTCTGAGTGAATCGGCACCAGCATTATAGTGTATTTAGAATGGAGCACCAGCAAATACTGGCACAATATGTGGGGCACCAGAATACGTAATTGATTCATCAAAGAACATACAAAGAAATAACAGTGACGTTTCAAGCTTGATGGGCCTTTATTAAGCTTCATGATAAATGGGCACTAAAAAATAAACAATATCTACGTTTATATGGGTGTGGTTGGTGCCAATTATGTTTTTTTTTTGTTGGTCAGCGGGCATATGCTATACAGTTTTAAAAACGCCAATTGTAGTTAAGATGTCGCTGTTATTGGTTGGCATGCTTATTTGCTGAAGAAATACAGATATGTTTTGGCTACTTGGATCCCTTTACCTCTTTACCTATATCAGTCAGGGAGGGGGGGGTAAATTCAGGAATGTGTTTAAATCCAGACCGAAAACTCACCTGTACAATATGTTGTTTGACAGTAAATAATAACCTCCTTTGTCAATAAAGTTATTATGTTATACAAAATAAATGATGAAATATTAACAGTAAACTAAACAACAATAGGGCCATAATCATGTGTGGACCTTCCATAATAGGGAATAAAGGGATCAAATGTCCCCCTTTCGGATATTTGTAACATTGACCATCTCTACCAGTTATGGGTGCAGGACCCGTAATTGAACGATACCAAGATAACAAAGTATTGATTTTAGAACCCCCAAGAACATTAATAATACTTTGTTATCTTGGTATCGTTCAATTATGGGTCCTGCACCCATAACTGGTAGAGATGGTCAATGTTACAAATATCCGAAAGGGGGACATTTGATCCCTTTATTCCCTATTATGGAAGGTCCACACATGATTATGGCGCTATTGTTGTTTAGTTTACTGTTAATATTTCATCATTTATTTTGTATTAGAACATGTGTACTATGGTAACGTATATAAGGAATAATGAGGCAATGTTAAATCGGATGTCAATTCACAATTTAAATATCTGAATTAAAGTTTTTTTTTCAGCAGGCAAGGAAAGTGTCTTTACTCACACTGACTACATTCTTAGCTATGATTTCCGTGCAGGAATCAGAGATAGTGAGTTAGTACCTACGGGGAGCTATGATGTGGGGACCACCAGAGTTGTGACAAGTGATGTAGCTGCCTCCAGGGTAAAACAAAGGTTTACATATTACACTAGCAATTTGAATGTTTTCAAAACATATTGCCAAGACAGTGGGACTTGGCAGCCGTTGCTGTGGTTTTTTTTTTCTTCTTCTTCTTACGTTGTGCATAGTTGGATTAAATGTTATTAACCTTTTTTTTTTAATTTGCCTACAAGAAAGTACAAGCAACCTAGTAACCCAGCTAAGAATTCTTTACAGCACTTAAACTTGTCTTCATGGCTACCGAAAGATTACACACACAAATCACTTCACAAAAGTAGTGTAAGAGCCTTGAGCATAGATAACCATGCAGGACAATTGTCTTTTCCAAACTCTTAAATAGTCTCCCAAAGTGAAATGTTTTATAATCGTTTTTTGTGCGGTAGTCAGAGAAGAAAGAAAGAAGTTTGGGCACAGATTATCCGTTCGAGAGAAAGGATTTTTTTTCTGGTTCCAACTGAAACACAATAAAGCACATAATTAACTTCACAATTCTTTGTGTTTCTCGTTTGACTGCAGGGAGGAGATGAAAGAGGACTGCTAGGCCTTGCATTCCATCCCAATTATAAGAAAAATGGAAAGCTGTATGTGTCATACACCACCAACCAAGAGCGTTGGGCCAGCGGACCTCACGACCACATTCTTCGAGTTGTAGAGTACACAGTATCTAGGTACTACATCTAAAAATTGGCGTGGTGCTGTTCATTTTATTAATAATACATATAACATTCAGTTCATTCATAAAAGCATGTGTACTGGTTGTAGTAATACCTACTGATTGTAAATAATTGATTACTGTCTTTTCTTAGACTAATGCAGTCAATTACCACAGAACAATATATAACGTATAACTGGAGTGGATAGATAGATAGATAGATAGATAGATAGATAGATAGATAGATAGATAGATAGATAGATAGATAGATAGATAGATAGATAGATAGATAGATAGATAGATAGATTGATTTGAGTAGATAGATAGATAGATAGATAGATAGATAGATAGATAGATAGATAGATAGATAGATAGATAGATAGATAGATAGATAGATAGATAGATAGATAGATAGATAGATTGATTTGAATAGATAGATAGATAGATAGATAGATAGATAGATAGATAGATAGATAGATAGATAGATAGATAGATAGATAGATAGATAGATAGATAGATAGATTGATTGATTGATTGATTTGAGTAGATAGATAGATTGATTTGAGTAGATAGATTGCTTTGGATAGATAGATAGATGATAGATAGATAGATAGATAGATAGATAGATAGATAGATAGATAGATAGATAGATAGATAGATAGATAGATAGATAGATAGATAGATAGATAGATAGATAGATAGATATGAGATAGATAGATAGATAGATAGATAGATAGATAGATAGATAGATAGATAGATAGATAGATAGATAGATAGATATGAGATAGATAGATAGATAGATAGATAGATAGATAGATAGATAGATAGATAGATAGATAGATAGATAGATAGATAGATAGATACATAGATAGATACATAGATGATAGATTGATTTGAGTAGATAGATGGATTGATTTGAGTAGATAGATTGATTTGAGTAGATAGATTGATTTGAGTAGATAGATAGATAGATAGATAGATAGATAGATAGATAGATAGATAGATAGATAGATAGATAGATAGATAGATAGATAGATAGATAGATAGATAGATTGATTGATTTGAGTAGATAGATAGATAGATAGATAGATAGATAGATAGATAGATAGATAGATAGATAGATAGATTTGAGATAGATAGATAGATAGATAGATAGATAGATAGATAGATAGATAGATAGATAGATAGATAGATAGATAGATAGATAGATAGATAGATAGATAGATAGATAGATAGATAGATAGATAGATTAATATGAGATAGATAGATAGATAGATAGATAGATAGATAGATAGATAGATAGATAGATAGATAGATAGATAGATAGATAGATAGATAGATAGATAGATAGATAGATTAATATGAGATAGATAGATAGATAGATAGATAGATAGATAGATAGATAGATAGATAGATAGATAGATAGATAGATAGATAGATAGATAGATGATAGATAGATAGATAGATAGATAGATAGATAGATAGATAGATAGATAGATAGATAGATAGATAGATAGATTAGATTAATATGAGATAGATACCACCAATTGGTACATTCAGGAACTAATCTTTTTTTGACTGACCGTCAGAACAAAAGATTCGATATATAACCAAGTATAAACTTGGTGCATTGACCTATTATATATATAATGTGGCCTACAGAAAAGGTCAATTAACACAATTATTTTATAAAAAAGTACAAAATCTTTATTTTTGACATATATGCAACAATACAGATTAAAACATGAAGCATACAATGCAGAATCTAGGTGTCCTACAAGGCAGGAGGTAACAGGGCATAAATATAATATTTAAAAAGTGGATGTGGATTGTGTAAGACTAATGATCACTCAATATATGCTGTTTTTTTAAATATATTTAAATGGGCATAAACAGCTCATGCATGTGATAAGGTCAGAGCCCTAATGTTACACAAGAAGAGCAGATAAGTATGTATAACTTGTAAGCGCCGCTAGACTCGTGGTAATAGTCTATTGGAATCCCAGTCACTTACCCATGTTAGAACTCCTTCACTGCAGAGACTCTGCAATCCACATCCACTTTTTATATATTATATTTATGCCCTGTTACCTCCTGCCTTGTAGGACACCTAGATTCTGCATTCTATGCTTCATGTTTTAATCTGTATTGTTGCATATATGTCAAAAATAAAGATTTTGTACTTTTTCATAAAATAATAGTGTTAAAGAGGCTCTGTCACCAGATTTTGCAACCCCTATCTGCTATTGCAGCAGATAGGCGCTGCAATGTAGATTACAGTAACATTTTTATTTTTAAAAAACGAGCATTTTTGGCCAAGTTATGACCATTTTTGTATTTATGCAAATGAGGCTTGCAAAAGTCCAACTGGGCGTGTTTAAAGTAAAAGTCCAAGTGGGCGTGTATTATGTGCGTACATCGGGGCGTTTTTACTTCTTTTACTAGCTGGGCGTTCTGGCGAGAAGTATCATCCACTTCTCTTCACAACGCCCAGCTTCTGGCAGTGCAGACACAGCGTGCTCTCGAGAGATCACGCTGTGACGTCACTCACTTCCTGCCGCAGGTCCTGCATCGTGTCGTCACATCGGCACCAGAGGCTACAGTTGATTCTGCAGCAGCATCAGCGTTTGCAGGTAAGTAGCTACATCGACTTACCTGCAAACGCTGATGCTGCTGCAGAATCAACTGTAGCCTCTGGTGCCGATGTGTCCTCGCTCGTCCGACACGATGCAGGACCTGGGGCAAGAAGTGAGTGACGACACAGCGTGATCTCTCGAGAACACGCTGTGTCTGCACTGCCAGAAGCTGGGCGTTGTGAAGAGAAGTGGATGATACTTCTCGTCAGAACGCCCAGCTAGTAAAAGTAGTAAAAACGCCCCGATGTACGCACATAATACAATCTTTTAGATTCTCTGTTTTTGTAATTTTATGTATTTATTACTAATAAAGATGTGTAATTTTTTCATATGTGGATATATATGGACTCTTTTTCTCTAGTTTATTATATATTGTTAGAGTCTTTATCTCTAATTGCGTTAATGGGTGGTTGAGATTTATCTCCCACCTTTATACTTATGTCCTGTGAGACTTCGCGTCTAAACATAATACACGCCCAGTTGGACTTTTACTTTAAACACGCCCAGTTGGACTTTTGCAAGCCTCATTTGCATAAATACAAAAATGGTCATAACTTGGCCAAAAATGCTCGTTTTTTTAAAATAAAAACGTTACTGTAATCTACATTGCAGCGCCGATCTGCTGCAATAGCAGATAGGGGTTGCAAAATCTGGTGACAGAGCCTCTTTAATTGGCGTTTTGATATGAGATAGAGTAGATAGATTAATAAAAAGATAGATTACATTTTTGACATAGAGTTAACACACTCTGTTTAAATAGGTGGTTAATAGTCTGTTTAAACAACATTTTTGCATCCAGTTGAAAGGTACTGTTCTTTTTTCAATATTAGAAAACAGGTGCCTTTAAAATAAGATGCAACAGGATGCTTATCCTGCTGCATCCTGATGTCTTTGACCTCTAGTGTACAAAAAACAGGATCCTTCTGAATCCTGTACTTTAACAGGACAGAAAAAAGCAGCATACATCATTTTTGTGTCCAGTTGCATCCTGTTTTAAAGGTAAAATTCACCAAAAAATAAAACAGTACCTTTCAACAGAATGCAAAAAAAAAACGTGGTGTGAACAGAGCCTTAAATTAATCATTTGACACAGGAAGAACCCCAGTCAAGTCGATGTGAGAACCGAGAGGATGTTTCTTGAAGTAGCAGAACTGCATAGAAAACACCTGGGAGGACAGCTCTTGTTTGGACCAGATGGCTACTTGTATATTTTTCTAGGAGATGGAATGATAACTATCGATGATATGGAAGAAATGGATGGTTTGAGGTAAAAATACAAATACCTGAAACAATGTATTTTTCAAATGATATTTGGCATAGTGAAGTTGAGCTTTAGAATCCCACCTCTAGAAACATTTAAAAATTCAATGAATCAGGAATTATTTTCTATTAATGCAGTCCAGTGACAATTAGTTTTCCATCAAACTGTAACAACCAATAGGGCACATTTTTTAGTTATTCCCTATAGAATGGTACTAATTGGCTTTGGTGGGACATTATAAACTGCAGTATATATATAAATATATTTTTTTTTTATATGTATATATATATATATATATATATATATATATATATATATATAGTGATACAGTACAATAATACATTGTTTGAGTAAAGTTATTTTATATGTTTTGTGTAAAAAGTTAAGACATATTTTTGTATAACCGCGTAAAGCTTTCATTATTTGACCCGTTTCTTATCATGCTGATTTTTTTTAGTGATTTCACAGGGTCAGTACTAAGATTAGATGTTGACATTGATGGATGTAATGCCCTCTACTCCATACCAAGAAGCAATCCTCACTTTAACAGTACAAACCAACCCCCTGAAATCTTTGCACATGGACTTCATAACCCAGGCAGGTAAGCCACACGTTATTGTTGTAAGCATTTAAAAGCCAGAAAATAAATAGAGATGTAGATTTGAATAGAGACTTTTTATGTTTAAAACTGAGGGAGGGAACAGAGGAAACTTCAATGGATGACGCATAAAAGAGCAAATTTGTAATTTTACCTCATTATTCAATAGGGCATGTAGAAAGGGGTCCTAACATAGGATGGTCCCATCGTGGGTATTGTGAACCTCTGCAGGACTCCTCTTATCACCGATATTACAGTCTGAGTGTCACAATACGGGTCTCTCCATGGCGTAAACATGCACTCTCTCCTCCTTGCCTGGGATGTTAAGAGGGTGTTGGTGTTTGATGATCTAGGACTAGAAAGGAGGGGGGGTATTTTGACTTTTTCTATGAGATACCTCACCACTATGAGCACTCGTATTTAGTAAATATGGACATAATAAATTAAAATAATTGCATACGTTCTGAAAATTGCTTCTCTTGTAACTGTTTCTGTTGCCTTCAGAAAATTATCATATTCTTTAACTTTAAGAAAAAGATTCAATATAGCCCGTAATATATTAAGTTGAATGTCTGATCTCTCTGGGCTTTTGGCTCCAGTGGATGGTCCTATTATGACGGTGACTGACAGCCTTCTCTATGTGAGCGAGCATAGAGAGATAGCTGTCAATCACTGAGTAGGACCGCCCACTGAACTAGTAAGCCCGGAGGGAGCAGGACTTTAAATCAATATATTTCAAAATATATTAAAAAAAAATCCAAAAAACTCTAGATAAAAAGCATATATTAATGTACTCCTCCTGATCTATAGCACGCTGCTTGCTTTTAGAATATTTGACTTACTTCTTTTGTTCTTGTTTTAGATGCGCTGTCGATCGTCATTCCAAGGATAGCAGCATGAATTTAACAATTCTTTGCTCAGATTCCAGTACCAAGAACAGGTCAAATTCACGAATATTACAGATTGTTAAAGGAAAAGATTATGGTAGGCTACATTGTGACTTTCCCTGTCTTTAAACAAGAGTTAATCTATTTATACACGTATGGCCTATGATATAGCTCAATAAATTAGTCCAAATCGCAGCATGACTCAAATATGGAAGACAGGTTTCTCAATAAGATGTAAGATAATAGGACAAACTGTAGAATGTAAATATGGGAAACTCCACTATTGTCCATTATAGTAAATTCCCAGACTATGACAGCCAAACGTTTAGGGCAAAGCCACACGTGGCGGAATTGCTCTTGAATTCCGCTGCGGAGCCGTTTCTCCATTGACTTCCACTTCTATTTAGTAGGGTTCGTTTAGACGAGGCTGAAAATTCCGCTGCGGAGCATAGGCTGCGGTGCGGAATTTGGTGTCCGCAGCATGCAATGGATGTTGCGGAGTTGTGGCGGACTGGTTGCGGACTCATGGCGGAATTTCTCCATTGACTTCAATGGAGATTCTAATTTCCGCAATGAAGTCCGCAGCTGTCATGCACATGTTATGTGTGCTGCGGATGCGTCTTGCTTTTTTGACATGACATTTCTTCATTCTGGCTGGACCTATGTATTTCTAGGTCTACAGCCAGACTGAGGAAGTCAATGGAGCTCCCGTAATTACGGGAGCGTTGCTAGGAGACGGCAGTAAATAGTCACTGTCCAGGGTGCTGAAAGAGTTAAGCGATCGGCAGTAACTGTTTCTGCACCCTGGACAGTGACTACCGATCCCAATATACAGCAACCTGTAAAAAAAATAGAAGTTCATACTTACCGAGAACTCCCTGCTTCTGTCTCCAGTCCGGCTTCCCAGGTTGACGTTTCAGTCTAAGTGACGGCTGCAGCCAATCACAGGCTGTAGCGGTCACATGGACTGCCGCGTCATCCAGGGAGGTCGGGCTGGATGCCGAAAGAGGGACGCGTCACCAAGACAACGGCCGGTAAGTATGAAATTCGTTTACTTTCACTAGGGAAAGTGCTGTCCCTTCTCTCTATCCTGCACTGATAGAGAGAAGGGAAGCACTTTTACCGCAGTCCGCAGCAGCTAGTCCGCATCAATTTACTGCACATTTTGGGCAGATCCGCCGCAGAATCTGCAACGCAGATTCTGTGCGGCATTGATGCGGACAGTTGCGGAGGAAATCCGCCACGTGTGGGCATGCCCTTAGTGGGACTGCAGTTGATACAATATAACAATAACCCCAATTTCATCTTAACAAGCGTCCAAAAAGCTGAGATACAGGGAGTTGTTTGACAGGGTTCTTACACAGCTGATGATCACCGGTGATATTTTTTATTAACAAAGTACAAAGTCTACAAGGTAAAAAAAAAAAAAAATGCATTAGAAACCCTACAGAGGCACGCTTTGTAATTATCGGAAAAAAATCACCACTGGCGATGAATGCTCATGAACTCTCCATTGTGAGTGTCCGACCAAAGAGGGTTCAGATAACAGTTATCGCTTGTACATAGCTACCACCACAACACGTTCACTTCTCTTAAGCTGAAAAATTCCAATTTACCATTATTTCAGCTTGTACTTGTGGTACAGTACGTGTTATTGGAAATGGACCAGACACCTTCCAATATTTCACATGGTCATGAGACGCATGCACTTAAATAGAGGCATTTAAATTATCACCATCAAAATATGAGGATCTGGAGGTGCATGTTGAAGTTCATGATGGCATTTACCATGAAAACTAATAGAATATACAAATGTGCACACAAATATTATACCAGTAAATAATGTATATGATGTACATGTATACATATCGACTGTAGGATAGTTTGAACCAGACAGACACGTTTTTGAGAATTATAATATATTTAGTTATACAGTATGTATTGGACTATAAAATTTATGTGACTTGGCCTATAGTTCCGTTACTTATTCATACAACCCCTATTGCAAATGGGGGTATCATATCTTTATAATGCCATAACAATTTGCACCTTTGGACTGTATTGGCCTAATGCTACAACGGGTTCTTTTCTTTTTCAGAAAATGAGCCTCCACTCTTAGAATTCAAGCCACTGAGCACTGCACAAACAGTTGGTGGTTTTATATACAGAGGCTGTCAGTCGGAAAGGCTGTACGGAAGCTTTGTATTTGGAGACCGTTATGGGTATGTATGGAAATAGTTATTGGAGAATGGAGATTTTTGAGTTTTTTCTTATGAGCGCCAGAGAGCAAATCATATCCGCCAAAACAGATTTTCTTAGGATGTGATGCGAATACCATGTGATTACATCATTTTTATATTTCTCCATACATATTTATCCCCTTTACCAGACATCAAGGTATATTTCTTTAAAAGGTATTTCATGAGAGCAGAATGTGGGAAAGTTTATTTATCCTAAGTGCAAGAAGTCACAATTACATTGTGGCACATAGAGTGTGACTAAACAAAAATTGCATCCATAGGGCAAAATGGATTAAGGCTGGGTTCACCCCTGCGTTGTTACATTCCGTTGTTCTGCTCCATCAGAGGAGCAGAACAAGGGAATAACCAGAAATAGGAAAAAACGGAACACCGCCGGTTGCCGACGAAACCAATTGACTTTAATAGGTTTTGTCAGCTTTCCATTGGGGTGTCCGTGATTATACCGGACACAATAGAGCAGCATGCTGCGCTATTGTCTCCGGCAATCCCTGCCGAATCTGCGACGGAGTCCAGTAGCAGAGCCTCCGACGCAGATGTGAACAAAGCCTAAGATATACATATAGTTCCTTTAAAGACTAGCATTCAATTCTCAACTTTTTAGTGTTACTCAACGCTTTCCGTGGGTTGGTAGACCGCAAGAACTGCAGCGTGACCTGATGCATCAATAATGAGATAGAAAGGTGCAAATGACTACAGGTTTGTAATGCCGGAAACAGTTGCCCAAAGGTCTGAATCCAAAGAAGTTGGTGGAAGTCATGCATGACTATTAGGGTATGTTCACACACACTAATTACGGACGTAAATCGGGCGTATTAACCCCCGAATTACGTCCGTAATGGAGGCGGCGTTCAAGCGCCTGCACATGCCGTTACGGCTGAAATGACGGGGCTGTTTTCTCCTGAAAACAGCCACGTAATTTCGGCCGTTACGGACGCTGTTGTGTGAACATACCCTTAGACGCTTGCAAATTTTCATTGAGTGCTGTCAGGGAAAGAAGAGAGTTAAATGGCTCAAATCTCATCACACAAAAGTAGCAGTATTGATGCTCTTGCACTGGGTATCACATGGCACAAGTAGAAATAAAACGTATCCAGTTTTTTTCGTGCCCAAAACAAACAACCAGGTTTTGTTTTTCAATAGTTCATGAGTTGAAACTGAATCAAATATATGAAATGATATAAAACTATTGAATAATCAGTTCCAGAGAAAAAGAGTAAAAGTTAAATCTAAATTAGTTTTTTTTTCTCACGTACATAGGTAGATTGTTCTAACCACATCTTGACCATCTGTGCATTTTAGGCTGTGTTCACAAAGACAAAATACGACGCATTTTTCGCTATTTTGTCCGTTAAAATGGCAGCAACCTGATGGGACTCTATTAAGTCGATGGGTACCGTTGGGCGCCGTTAGTGTCCATCATGTTACGGATCCGGCACTTCCATTATTTTTTGTTTTGCTTGTTGTCATAGAAAAACAGAAATAACTATGCGGATGTGAACAGAGCCTAAGACAACTAATCATTCCATTTGTTACTCTTTGCTTTAGGATATAAACATTTACTTTGCATTTATTAACTGAGTATCATAGGGATCTGTTTAATTGATGGCCATTCTTATCCTAAGACCAATTATGGCTTTGTTATATATTTGCTGTATATTAAGTTATAATACTCATATACTTACATTTTAACCCTTTAGTGATGTGCCTATTTTAGACCATAATGACCGTTTTTCCATCATCTCATTTTAAGAGCTATAACCTTTTTATTTTTGCGTCAACATAGCTGTATAAGGTCTTGTTTTTAGCAGGACAAGTTGTATTTTTTAATAGCCATTTTGGAGTACACAGAATTTATTGATGAACTTTTATTAACTTTTTTTGGGGGGGGGATAGAAACAAAACAGCAATTTCGCCACAATTCTTTGCAAGCTAAATTTACGCCTTTTACCGTGCGGTATAAATCACACAATAACTTTACTCAGCTGGTTGTTACGATTGCAACGATACCAAATTTATATATGTTTTAGTTTTACACAGTAAAAGCAATTTTTTTTCAAAATTATTTATTTTTGTGTCTCCATATTTCAAGAGCCATAACTTTTTTATTGTTCCGCCGATGCAGTTGTATGAGGGTTTTTTTTGCGGGACGACTTGTTTTTTTTTATTGGTACCATTTTAGAGTAGATGCGACTTTTGATCTCTTTTTATCACATTTATCACAGGATTCACAGAAAACAGCAATTTTTGCTTTTGTTTTTTATTCTATTTTTTACGGGTTAAATAATGTAATAACTTTATAATTGGGGTCATTACGGACGTGGCGATACCAAATATGTGTAACTTTTTTAACTTTTTTAGTTTTTTTAATAGTAAAGCATTTTGTAAGGGGAAAAAGTGGGTTTTTAATTTTCTTTCACTTATTTTTTTTATTAACTATATTAAACTTTTTTTTTTTACTAGTCCCACTAGGGGCCTTCACTATGCGATCCTACGATCGCATTTATAATACACTGCAATACTTTTGTACTGCAGTGTATTAGTGCCTGTCCGTGTAAAATGGAACGGCATCTGCTAGGCCATGCCAGTGGGGTGAGAGAGGGAGCTCCCCCCCTCTCTCCAAAACTACTCAGATGCGGCGCTCACTATTGAGCGCCGCATCTGAGGGGTTAAACTGGCAATATTGATACTGCTATCGCTCTTGCCCGTTCGAGCAGGGCTGCTCCCAGCCCTCAGCTACCTCTGGTAGCTGAGAGCAGATAGAGTTAACGGCTCCCTACTATATTTATTTATTCTGATGCAATGCCTCGGAATAAAGCCCATCAGTGGTCGCCGTGAAAAGGCGTATTGGCGGTCGGGTTAAAAAAGTTTTTCAGAAATTATGGCAATAGATTAATAGACAATTATGTATCTGTTACTTACAAAGATACTGGCATTCTCTTTTTCATTTGTGGCGGACATTTTTGCAAAAGTAACAACAGGAAGTGCCACCATTTTGGTTATCACCTTCAAATAAGCTTCTCAGTAAGGCCCCATGCACACGACCGTAAAATCGCCCGTAATTACGGTCCATTTATTTCTATGGCCGACGGACACCTTCCCGTATGTCTATGGGAGGGTGTCCGTGCCGTAAAAACCTGCCGAAAAAAATAGGACATGTCCTAGTTTTTTTATTTTACAGACTGTGCTCCTACACTTTATAATGGCAGCACGGCCCGTAAAAATAGCTGCCTGTCTGCGGCCGGCCATGCCCGTAATCACTGGTTGTAATTATGGGCACAGTCGTGTGCATGAAGCCTAAGTGATGGTAAGGCTGTTATTTTATTATTGCTAGAACATGCTGACAAAATGTCAATCTGTCATCCTTTCTAATAAGCAAATTCAAAGTGTCAACCAGTACGACTGTACTAGGGAAAATCAAGTTAGTATCAGTAAATTAAAATTGGTAGGAAATATTTTATTTTTATCTATGTTAATCACAATTTTCTGAAAGGATGAACAAGTAGTGATTATGTAATTTCAGAAACTTTGTAACACTCCACCAGAACTCCATCACTAAGCAGTGGCAGGAGAAACCATTCTGTCTTGGCAGTGGAGCTGTCTGCAGAGGACCATTCACAGGACACATTCTGGGGTTCGGAGAAGATGAACTAGGTAAGACAAATACAATGGTTAAATATGTTTGTGTAGGGTTGTTAGACCCAGGGCGTTTTTTTTGCGCAGATTTAGACATAGTTACTTATCTCTCTGCATTGATTTGAATAGGGAGTAGAGACGTTTTTTTCCTGGGTGGTTTTCGACCGCTAATGGGGAAAAAAAGCATCATGCCCTATCTTGGAGCGGTTTCCGCATCTAAATCCCAATTGGAATCAATGGGAGGCAGAAAAAAATGTAAAAAAGAAATTTATGAAAAGGAAATCCCATATCTAAAATATTATGTCTTTAAATGGAACAGTGAGCAAAACAGCCCATGTCTGCTGACAGGCTAAACTATAGGAAATCCACTTGCAAATAAGATTTATGGGAGTATGGACGTGGGGGTCTTGAAATTTTTCCAAGTTTCAACCAAAAGTGAGTTTTGTCTGGATATTGACTTTAAGGTGTACAGATTTGTACTAATAGTATTAGTTTGTATACAGATATTAAAGGAGAAATACTGCCAGTATCTTGAGAAAAGTTAAGGATTATAAAAATACATCAGCGTGATGTGAGACCAAACTATTTTAAATATGAGGTTTGACAAATGCCTGGCATGTCGTGAAACAATATGCATAACCTCTAAACTATATTGTCATTTTTAACAGGTGAAGTGTACATACTGTCAAGCAGTAAAAGTATGACCCAGACACACAGTGGAAAACTTTACAAGATCATTGACCCAAAAAGGTATGGTGTTTTTTTTACCTTAAGTATGGTGAAAGCATTTTGCTCGATGCACATATAATAGTGTGCTATGCTGCCCTTATAAAAAGATTCTGTCGTTCTGTTAGATACAGAAAATGACGTATGTCAATTTCTTCATATCTATGATCTTATCCAACCATATCTTAAAAATGGCAAACGTAAGAACTCCATTGGTTTAAAATAATATAAAAATAGGGGATCCAGATCCCCTATTACAATTGGGAGATGGC
The DNA here is from genome assembly GCF_050947455.1 of Rhinoderma darwinii. NCBI lineage: Eukaryota > Metazoa > Chordata > Amphibia > Anura > Rhinodermatidae > Rhinoderma > Rhinoderma darwinii. Next base: position 133,274,102 of record NC_134687.1, on the reverse strand, counting down.
TCGTAACTCTGATGTGACTTGGAAACTAGGACCCCTTCATTCTTGACATTAGTGGGGGTCCCAGCTGCTTTATTATGAAAGTCCATGATATTAGCATAAAACCGTGACTTCCAAATAAAGTGACTAAAATAAAAGTTATCTTAG